>NW_020523694.1:0-74536 GCF_003368295.1 Carassius auratus | reverse complement strand
CAAACTTATTAGTTATCCATGCCATTGCACTCATACACTAATAAGTCACTATTAACATAGTTATCAGAGGTTGCAAGTCATAGAATAGATCATCCAAAAATTTTAACTTGCTAAAAATTTACTCCGCCTCAGCCACATTTCATGTCTTGTGGATCGAAAAGCTGTAATGTTTGTAATAAATTCAACAATATGATGTTTTTAACTTCAAATGAATGCTTCCAGCTAAAATATGCATCTTCTATCTATAGTACTGCTTTTGATAATTCAAAAATTTTGAAAAATATGCACAGATCAAGCCACCTTTAAGCAAATAAATAACATTATTATAGATGGACTCGTTTTTTTAGTTGGGAGTGATGGTTTAAAGTTAAAATGGCTTGATGGATTTTTTTTTAAATCACACCGCTTTTCACTTCTAAGAAATTAATTGTTGGACTGGAGTCATGAGGATTGCTGTGATGCTTTTATCAGCTGTTTGGACTCTCATTGTGACGGCACCCATTCACTGGAGAGGATCCATTAGTGAGCAGGTGATATGCTACATTTCACCAAATCGATTAAAAAACAAACAAACTCATCTACATCTTGAATTGCCTGTTGGCAAGTAAACTTTATGCAAATTTTCATTTTTGGATGAATGATTCAAGTTTTGGGATCGCACAACTTGCACTGCAGCTTTGGAGATACAGTAATGCATATAATCCAAGTTTCCTCAGGGGTGCAAATTTGATAAGTATGCATGTTTCTACTTAGACTTCCCTCAGACATAACCAACTTCACCCTCCACGATTTGTATCTCAATGAAAAAATAAACATCCTGGTAACAAGAAAAACCATAGCCAGATTGACGCAAGGCACCAGAGCAGGCCGCAAGTCAAAATCTGTGGAAACAACAACAACTAAAGAGCCAAGCTGTGGAGGTTTTCGACACCGTGAATGTAATGACAATGCCATAAGAACCTGTAATTCCTTTCATAGGTCAGGATCCTTCGAATTATGGGTTCGTTACCAGTCTGTTCTCACTTACTAGAGAGAGAGAAACAAAGTCTCAATGTTTTTTGTACACAAAAATGGTTTTGAAGGCTGCAGTGACATATGGCTTTAGCAAGTACACAAGCAGCTCAAAGCTTCCTGTGGCTGGCAGAGAAAAATCAAAATATTTATTTCCCTAAATGAATGCCACAACGAGTTAAAAACAGACCCCAGACCTCACGTCAAAACGAAACTGAGGTGACAAATGCAGTAGAGGAAACTGGGGAGTTTTTTTTTTTTTTTTCTAAAAGCATCAGTGTTTGGTCGTTCAGAGCTTCATGTATTAAAATAAAGATGATATACCTATAAGTTTAAAAAAAGATATATTTATTAAGTGGTTCACTGCTTCCTTTTGGAGAGCAGATGATGAGCAGTGCACATTTGGTTCAGATAGGAAGTATGTCACTCTTCATCAACGGTCCGGTCCAGCGAGGGAAGAACTTTGTGCCGCGAATACTTCAGCTGCAGCAGATCGCCTACTTCACTGATCACATCCAGCGCCTGAAAACAATCAACATGCTCCATTACTTTCATGGTTACACATGTAAGTCATAACATGCTAATGCTGAGAAGCAGCTGCCACTTACCATGCAGTACTGTCAAAGTTTGATATAATACAGTCATGGCAATGCTAGTTGAATTAATTATACTGCAACTGATTCCATGCAGACTTCTGGTTCAAGTTTCCATTAAATGCACAAAATGTCAGTTATTAAGGTAACTTGTTAATTTTTTCAAAGAAGTGTTAGGACTATATGCACTTGGCGGATCAATATATTCTATGTACACGATACATTCACAATTAATTGATCAACAGCGTCAAAAACTGCAATTAGATTTGGGTAAGTTCAATAAACTGATCTAAAACTTTTATTCAATGAATCATTTGAATTCATCATCCTTAAATGTTGACATCTGCCATATACTACAATGGTCAGCCAAAAAATATTAGAACAATACAGCTATTTTTCGTGCTATTAATCCATAAAACAATTGTGTTTTGATACTTAAAAGTCATTTAAATATTCATCTGTGTGTTCATTTGTTAAAAAAGTTTTTTTCTACTTTTACTTATTACTACATTTTACTATTTGCATAAAAATTTTAAATCAACTTGTCAAAAATGTCTGTTTGGTTTAAGTGATTCTAAATAAAAGTAAAATACATAAACTAAAATGCATTAAAATCAAATAATACAAGAACAAGTACATAAATCCATATGTATAAAAAAAGAAAAATTCACCGAAAGGTTATAAAGTACATTATGACAAAATTTTCCAGCCCCCAAATTTACGGAAAAATATATCAGAAGAACGCTGAATAAAAAAAGAAAAAGAAATTAGGACAAAAAATTAATAAAATAATAATAACCAAGACATATAATAAATAATCATCTAAAGGTAATAAAAATATATTGTGATATATATTTCCATTAAACTGTCCCGCTCTAAACCCTTTAAACTTTAGTTATGCGCTTTGAACAATCTTAGCCATTCAGCAATGGAAGAAATGCAAGAAAATATGTCAGAAGGACACTGAAAAATGTGTTGACGTGATAACTGGTCACATCAAAGTGCACAGTGTTTTTTTAAGCACGGGGAGGGGGGCTGAAGGCCGGTTGTGCCTTTTCATCATAGTTAAATCAAAGTGTCCTTGGGCAGGCAGATTAAGATGCTCTTTGATCTGCTGCCAGTGCAGACCCCTGTAGCAAGAGCTGCTTATGTAAACCCTCAGTCGGGACCTGCATTAATTTATAGCACAGGACAGTTTGAGGAGGAGCCTGGAATTCTTTAGACAAGTTATTTTTTCAAACATAAAAGTTGTATCAAGTTTAAGATACTATATTTCAGAAGACTGATGGACAGGGGTTTTGAACTTTGAAGTACAGAGACGACACACATTCCTGATCTAATTCCTGTTGAGAGACATCCTTCTTGAAATGTGAAGCACATTACAACTAATCTTACTCTATGGAGCTCTGTACGTCGACTTTAACATCAATATGTCATCAAAGCTCATGGTTTTTTCCATTAAGTCCACATATTCCATTGTAAACACTAAAATGTAAGGAATGAGAAACAAAGCCTAGTAAAAAGGGTACAGTGCTGCTGATCTAAATGACTGGATGTACTCGCTGTGGCGAGAAAACGAGTAGTTACCCTGTCCAGCATTTCCTTGGTGTGGGCCGCAGAGATACAGAAGCGGGCTCTGGACTCTATGATCGGCGTGGCTGGGAAGCCCACCACCACTACTCCAATATTTCTCTTCAACATCTCTCGACCAAACGCCCTGGAAACACAGCCACAGCCTCATCAATTTTCAAGAAATTCTTTCCAAACTAAGCTTTCCCTTATGCGCTTGTTTATGTGCTATTATGAGGCACTATTAAGAAACTATTATGAGTGTAATCCATTTGGATTTATTTGGACATTTATAGACTTATTAACCCTGTTAAACAAAATTTTTCTTCAAAAATATTACTTCACCTACAAATGGAAATTCAGTCATTATTTATTCACCCTCATGTCATTTTAAAAATAAAAATGTAAATCTTTTTGGTATTTTGAATTGTGTGTAATAAAATTAGATATAAATATTAGATTAAAAAAACTCAACTTTAAAAATAAAAATACAAATTAATTAGAGCTATGAGAATTTAAAAAATACAATAAAATGAGAAAAGCACAGAAAATACTAAAACTTAATGCTTTTTTTTTGCTAGAAATGTAAATCAGATACACTATTATACACATTATAACTGTGAGTTGTATTTCTTAAAATTTGTATAATGTGCATTCAAATTATAATGAAAACTGAAAGTATTAAAATATAAGTCAAAAAAATCAATAAATGCTAAAGTGTTTTTTAAATAATACAAAAATAACACTGGAACACAAAGGAAGAATGCTGAAGAGGAAGAATAAAGTACTAGCAAAATAGTGCAGACTTGTGCACTAAATTCCTTGTTTTTAGAAGTTTGAGGAACAGACATTAGTTCAACTCATTGACAAGTCAAATCATACATTTCAGTTGATTTTCAGAGCTGCACACTGCATTGCATGAATTCATTACTTAAACTTTGGCTTGTTCATCACACAAAGCTATCATGAGGGTTTGAAACATTTATATTGAAGCTGTACACACTTATTACAAACATTTATTATGATTTTATGAGCTTTTTAGAGCTTGACAGATGTCACTACGTAATATGTAATGCCATTTTAGGAAAACACTGAGTCAGAAATGAGTCATTTTGTGTTTCACTGAACAAAGTACCAGAACATGTATTTCTTTCTTTTTTTTCCAAGGGATTTTTGTATGAGGGATTTTTGTGTGAACTAATTCTTTAATTTTGATATTCATATTCATATGTATTAGTATATTGATAGATTGAAAAAAGAGAGAAAAGAAGACTAACCCGATTTTGGCGGGCATGTAGAGCATCATGGGTACCACAGGTGAGTCATTGTTGCCATAGATGATGAATCCCATCTCCCGCAGTCTCCTACGGAAATAGACTGTGTTTTCAGCCAACCGCTGGATACGTGAACGGCCTGAAACCAACAAACACACCCAAACCATTAAGCTGAGAAAAAAAAAAGAAAAAAAGAAGTGATTCTGTCATCTGGCACTGAGCATCTTTTTCCACAGCCTTTCATGCGATCAGACAATTAAAATTCACCAAGCCACAAAACTCATTACTTCAGATACTAGGAAAGTCGACCACCTGAGCTATAAACTTTATACTTAAGCTTGCACGATCGCTAGATCTGAAACGGTTCATGAAGAAATATGTAATGCATGCTGATTTTTGTATTTTTTTTTAACTGTGTGTTTATTGAACCTTTTTTTTTTTAACAAAACACTGTTACATAACTTTTACTTACAATTTTAATACATGTAAAAGTAAATGAATAAATAAATAAACACTAAGACAAACAAACTAACAAAAAAAAACACAATTTAAAATAAATACAAAAGATGTTTGCATCCAAAGTGCTTTTTTTTTTTATCACAGTTCAGATCCAAGCTTGACGTCTAATGGCAGAAAGATTTGAATCAGCTGGAAAAACAAAACCTTGGTGCTCCAGGTTACAGAAGCTTGCAACAATCCTCTGTGTGAGTGGTGCGGAAGAAGAATACAGTAATGAGAATTATATTGCAAACAACCTGCCAGCATGGTTCCAATAATCCTGACAAAAACAGGAAAATTAGGGACTTGATTTTTCAACGGCTCCCTCTGGAAGCAGGACGCATGTTCCCTGGGGGAGGATTGCTTAGCGGTCCACGTCAATGGAGCTCTTAAAACACTTAGTCCACCGCAGTGATCTGAGAGCCACGCTAGAGGTCTTACATTTCTGAAAGCCTCGGTTCTGCTTGTCAAACATTCCATGCATTCTAAACGCTTGAACAGAGGAATTTCCTGCTCTGTGACAACGTTTCACCTTGGTGTCATCCAGACACCAAAAATCTAGCAATCGTCATGCTTGCCGTGCATGCAGGGTGACACAACTACAAGGTCCCGAAGAGACGCTGCGCTGTTATGACTTAACATTTTGTCTGGCTTTTAGTGGTTTTGAAAAAAAAAAAGGGTCATAAAGAAGGGATCTCAAGGTTGAATAATTCAGCCTAGTCTATATAACGGAGCTATTGAGGTTCCAACTGATGAGCCCTTGCCAAAAGAGATTTGACCGGCTGTGAAACTGGACTCCTTCCTCAATCCCTCAATGTAAATTGGCCACTGACAGATAATGCAGGTTCGCCAAGTCATGACCGGGTGAGCCCAGCTGCTCTTTGGTAAGGAAATTAAACCTGGCCAAAGTGTAACGTTAAACATAATGGAAGCCCAGTTACGTGATCGGTGATTCCCATTGATTCCTTGCCCAAATAATGTAGTGTTACAAACTATGGCAGTGGTTCTCAAAAAGTTCAGATCAATCTTTTAGAACCACCTGGTTCATCATCTTCATCATTTATTCACCCTCATGTAATGTTAAACCTGGATGACATACTGTCTTTTGTGGAACACCAAATAAGACATTTTCGACAGTTTTTGTCCATACAATGTAAGTCATTCGGATCAAAAAAATCCATTGGAAAACAACAACTTTCATCACAAGAAAACACTGAGATACAAAAACATTTTATTTTGTGTTCCACGGAAGATTAATGTCATTAGTATTATATATTGGCATATATCAATCAATATACCTCCAGTTTGGATAAATCATGCAGCTGTGAAACTGAGAAATCAGTCAAACACTGCAATTGTACACATTGCAATTCAAGTTAAACAATAATGTTCAAGAAATTAAATCATTCCAATCAAAAGTTTGGGATCAGTAAGATTTTTTAAATACTATTTTAATACAGGAAGAAAAACATCAGTAGACATTTCTGACATTTGTCATTTTTTTATTAAATCAAAGAATCCTGTAAAAAAGTTTACAAAAAAAAAAAATATATATATATTGATAATATTAAGTAATCTTTCCTGAACATCAAATCTGCATATAAGAATGATTTCAGAAGGATCAAATGGCACTGAAGACTGGCTCAATGGCTGATGAAAATGAAGCTTTGCCATCACAGCAATAAATTTATATGTATTTATAAATTTGGTCAATGTTAAACTTTTTTGGGAGATAAACCTCTCAGTTTAGTGTAGTTTTTATTAAAATGTAAGTAAAAAAAAATACAATTTGATATTTAATATAAAACATGTTAAACAAAATGGATTCAAATTAAATGTATATTTTGTTACATAATAGTTCACATTCCAAAAGCAACTTCAAGAAGCTGAATCACTCAGGAAGACTTAAATCAAGGCTATTATGTTTAACAGCCCTTAAAACAGAGGAATCTGCAGAGATTCTAAAGAATACCTAAAGAGAATCGAACAGCTACAGTACGCACACAGCTCAGGTGAACAACTTTTCATATGAACATGAGCATCTGAAAGCAATAGCCATTAACGGAAGTGCAAGCTCCCCAACACTGGGCCATTGAGATGGCAAACAAGGGCCATAGGTCGAGCGCACAGAGGTGGAGCTCAAATCTCCAAAGTAAATCTTTCTGGGGTACCTTTTCAACAGCTAGTTCCATAACGCACGCCCCTGCTAACTTCTTCCAGACCCAAAGCTGGAGGATCTGGAGCAAGAGAGGCAGCGAAAGGGACCAAAAGAACTTCCAGATGTGGGGACTGTTTCCCTTTTTTGTAACGCCAGTTCCTCCTCACTTCCTTTTCATCTGAAGGGAGGAGATAAGTAAAAGCACCAGGAGTTAAGGGTGGCTGACGTGCCAAATGCCTTCTCGCCCCTTACGAGGACCTCTCTGGAGAAGGGCAACAGGAAGCAAAGCAGCTCCTTCCCGGCTCAAATCTGTGGTCTCAATCATTCACGGGCTGCAGTGGTGCTCACTAGCTAGCAGCTGTCCTGATGCTGAAGTCCAAATCAGCGGAAAGTGAACACGGGATTTTACACCCATTTACAGGTAGATTCATTTCAGTCATCCACATTCACTCTATTTGATCAGAAGCATCACTTTACCTGTGAATTCAAGAGACGTTTCACATTTACACTACCATTCAAAAGTATGGGGTCAGTTTTTTATTTTTTTTTATTTTTTTTTAAGAAATTTAAACTTTTATTTAGCAAGGATGCAAGATTAAAATAATTAAAGGCGACAGTAAAGACATTCATAATGTTACAGTATATTTATATTTCAAATAAATGCTGTTCTTTTCAACTTTCTATTCATTAAAGAATTCAGAAAAAAATAATAAGCAGCACAACGGTTTTTAACATTGATAACAATAAGAAACGTTCCTTGAGCACCAAACCAGCATATTAGAATCTTTTCTGAAGGCTCATGTGACACTGAACATTCAGCTAAAGTTAAAGTTAAGACTTTTAAAATAAAACAAAAAATAGCATGTTACAATATTACTGATTTTACCGTATTTTTGATCAAATAAATGCAGCCTTGGTGAGATTAAGACACTTAATTCATCATCATTAAAAAAATATAATATAATATAATATAATATAATATAATATAATATAATATAATATAATATAATATAATATAATATAATATAATATAATATAATATAAAGATCTTACAATAAAATATTTAACCGGCTGTATATCCTATTTAAAAACATAATCACTTGCTTTACATGCAGGATTTCAATTTCATGTAATTTATTTAAAAGCACATTTAAAGTCCAACAACAAATAGTTAACATTATTATACTACTTTTCTCCGTTGCGCTGTGTTTGACACATATACATGTATATATCACTCACTGTAAAAATTAGATACTCACATGAGTAAGTGTGAGTTATGTGCAGGGGGAAAAAAAACTCTCAAGCGCATTAAACACAAGCACCCAGCAGAACAACTATGATGAAACTGTTTATGAGCATCCTTGAAGCATTAAAAAAAATCTCTTTTGCTCTGTGACCATCCTGTAATTTCCACCATAGTAATAGTTTTTTTTCCCTAATGCAAAGTTAAAGTACTGACAGAGTTTCAATGGGCGCCATGCAAAGGAGACCAGTTTAGGCGCAATAGACTTTCATGCTGATAAAAACAAGGCTGTGAGGGAAGTTAGTTAGTGTATGTCTGTTGGTTTGAAATAGTTGCACAACAATGTAAAGTGTCAAAGAAACAGAAGCACACCACAACATCTAGAATAACACTCCATTAGCCTGCTCTAAGGGAGATGTGGGTAAACAATCATACACCTAAAACATGTATATCTGCTCTCTCTCTCACAGGGCAAGTCAACACCTCGAGACTAAGACGAATGCCCAGTGTTTGTCAAGTCTGCCTGTTTGTCCAGAGAAGTATCCAGGCTTAACTATGAGATCAGTTATGCTCATCACCACACACCACAGCAAGATAAAAATGGCAACTTGGGTCACCACTATAATTTACAAAGCAAAATCTTTCAAATTCACACATTTTTTTGAGCATTTTCCCCTGAGAATGAGCAAGGCCAGGAATATGTCTTATCTGCATTTTTGTGTTGGGAAGCCAGGAGTTTTGGATGGTTTGAAAGCCAGATCTGATTGAAAGAAAACTTTATTTCCCTTCAGGCCAAGGACAAGTCGGACTGTGAAATCACTAGACTGTGAAAGCATCTGCATCTGTATTCAGAAACAATAAATGAATTGGAAAATGTAGGGCAAACCACACAGATCTGGGAGGAAATAATTTAAATAAAAATAAAACCTTGGGTTTTTAATTGGCTTGTTTTCCAGTAAAAATGTCTAAAAATCCTTAAAAGAATATAATATTTTATGCACTGTTGCTTCAAGTAATTTTAAGAGTTGTTTTAATAGACTGCATTTTGAATATAATTTTTTTCGACAGAGTTTTTAGCTTGTTTTAAATTGTTTATACTTAAAGTGAAAAAGTTGCTTTTCACCTAAACTGATCTGGTTTCAAAGATTATTTAATATTGGAAAATATGGAATAACTAGAAAATATTTTTGCATTGCGCATGGACATCAAATGCAAACGAAGTGCTGGAGGCAATTTGTCCACACTGAAGTAACGTGTCAGATTAATACATTGCTGCAGGCTTCAAATCAAACATGTGGGTAAAATAGAGCAGATCAAGTGTAGAAGGACTGGGATGCAAAAGGCGAGAATGAAAGGACCAAAGAAAGCAGGGAGGAATAGATTTCAGTTCCCATGAGGATACGCAGGATGTCTCCCAGTTGACCTTTGCTTGATTAGTTTCTTTGTACATCAACCCCCCAACAAACCCACACAAACACGCTGATTGTTCGGGTCCACCTTTGTTCTCACTCTTAGATGCTCCAATATCAGTTAATCTACAATAAATGTCATCGGTTCATCAGTAACCCATTATTACTGCATGCACCTAAAAGCTCCAAATGCATTCACACAGCAATTCTCTGTAGTTCTAGATAAATAATTAATTTATTAAAGAGAGGGGTGTGCATATGAAGAATGTAATAACAATGACAGTTTTTTGGTACAAAGCAATAAGCAATCCCCCCTAAAAATCTAAAATTAGGCAAATGCAATAATGTAAAATAACATTATATGACCTTGTTCATATATATATATATATATATATATATATATATATATATATATATATATATATATATATATACACAGTGGAGATCACAATCCATAAAAAAAGAGATTTTTTCGGAAATTAATCTTCATCGTTAAAATTTGAAGGAATATTAGCAGTGGTACCCCTGTGCTACTGACATGCTTGACAAAATTTCAACAGCAATTGAACAAAAACCTTTATTTTGTGGAAAACACATTGGTCAAAATTAGAGAACAGTAACCACGTTAGCAGGAAAGAAGATTACAACTAAAATTTCGGAGGGTTACAGCTGTCAGAAATTAGTAGGAAGTGGAGAGGCCCTTGCTTTGAATGACTTCAGCTCATCTGCGGCCGCAGGACATCTTGGTCCACCCTTCTTCCACTTTCTTCTATAATTCGCTAACTGTAGTGAGTTTCTAAGCCATAAATTCGTCACTAAGGATTTTCAATCACGTTGAGATCAGGACTCTGGCCCGGCCATTTCATTATTTCAATGTTCTTAGCTTCAAGGAACTGCTTTACACATTTCGTAGTGTGACAGAGGGCATTGTCTTGCATGCTCACATGGAAGGAGGTTGCCGAAGGAGGTTCTGATAAACATTGGCATTCACCCTGCAACGTAGCTCTATAAGAGGCCCAACTCCTGCTGCACAAAACACCCCCAAAGCATGACACTTCCTCCTCCACCTTTCACTGACTTCTTTATGCACCTGGGCTTTAACTAAACTTGCTCTCATCACTAAAGTGATTAAACATCTCTTAAACGTGACAGATCCTTACCCTGTTCAGCGCTGAACTGGCGAGCAACTCCAGCTGCAGTTTTGAACCAATTCCCCATTGAGTGTCTTCTCATGCATTTGTCTTAAGTGGACGCCCAGCATTTTTGGGCGACTTGAATGAATTAGTGTCATTGTAAACCTGCAATATTCGAGAACTCACAGATTTGGGATGACCAACTTCTCTTGCAATGGCTGAAAGCATCATCTCTTTGGCCTTCATCTGGACCGTCTCCTGTCGCAGGGTTTCAGTCACCTTAGAGCGGCCCACCATCTTGCAATCTCAGTAAGAATTGGAGGAATGCTGCCAGTTAAATAGGTTTTTCTCATACAATTAAATAAGTTAGCACCAAGTGCCAGGTTAACACCAATAACTTTGAGGTATCTGCAAGTGTTCTCTAAGTATGATCAGATTTATTTCAAATATCTCTTTTAAGTTTGCTACACTGTGCTTCAGAATACAGTTAATTTCTGAAATATGCTTAAAAATGAATTAAAAAATGACCCTATACTCCTGTTAGGATACCTTAAAATAGTACTAAGCACAGTGACCTTGAATTTTAGGAAATTATAGGTTGCTCTCTAATCTCGATCTCCACTGCATGTATAATATATATATATTTTAGTGATTGTAACTTATATATATTATTTTCTAGTCTGTTGCTCCTCGGTTGGGGAGCGACTGAAATACACAAAAAAAAAAAAAAAAAAAAAAAAAAAAAAATCCGTTTGCATTTGTTCTTGAAAATAGAAAGAATTACATATATATATAAAAATAACTTTATTACTGCTGGATGAAAGCAGAACCATCTCATAGGTCAAGAGTTAAGAGCTTTTTTGCACCAATGTGGGATGCTGGTGAAAGTCATCAGCAAATCCATTAACAGGTGAAGGAGAAGAGAAAAGTCACTGGGAGACAGCAGAATGTTCTCAGGAGACATCTTTAAAGATGATGGAAACAATCTCAGACAAAAAGTCTTTGTAAGGA
This sequence comes from Carassius auratus, assembly GCF_003368295.1. Lineage (NCBI taxonomy): Eukaryota > Metazoa > Chordata > Actinopteri > Cypriniformes > Cyprinidae > Carassius > Carassius auratus. The sequence goes on along the minus strand of NW_020523694.1, from coordinate 62,637 downwards.
GATGAAAATAGCCTTTAGCCAAGCAAAGTAGTACTCATATCAGTCATATTGAGCACCTGGACCCGACAGACCGGTAGAGCCTGTTTGTTGTAGCTGCCAGCGTTGATTGAGTGGCAGGGGGGAAAACAGGCAGTTCTGTGGGTCTAACCGAAGGGCCAGATCACACTAGTTACGTAGGTAATTGTTAACACATTTCTGAGGTTTAAAACTTAAGCTAAATATTTTACCTGGACGGAGTCGGTGTACAGCTGTTCAACTAATCAGTCTCATTTCATGAGCGCTGGGAAATTGTATGAAGAAAAATCTTCCCCATCTCACTTCAAAGTGATCTTTGAGAAACACTTATTTCAATTTCTGGCCCAAGTTGATCCAGAGTACACAGAGCAAGCAAACATAAAGATTGTATTTGTGCAGTGAAATAAAACACCCAATAAAGCAAAGACAAGAACAACAGAGCTAACAAAGTAAAGGGACGCTTTTCAGTGAATGATGTGCAGATGAGAACAGGAACTACATGGAGAGGAAGACGTGACTGGTTACTGTACAACTGATTGGCATAAAAAAAACCATACACATTAGTGATGTTTTCTAAGCCTAACACCTTCATCTCGTGAAAACAGAACGGAGGACTCTTGGACTGTATTGACTTCGTAACACAACATTTGTTTGAAATGTTTAGCAGCTTGATCTGTATCTATGCCACATGAATTATTTGCTGTGATGTGCAAGTTCTAGCCAGCACTTTGGTAAAAAAAAACAAAAAGAAAAGAAAAAGACATAAAATTTCTGGCAGGTAAATAAATGTATAAATGTAATGTAAAGCAGCTTCAAAATGCTGAAGACATGCATGGTACATCCTTGCAAGCCGATTATCTACTTTTGGGTCAATCCTGCCACCTTGTGGTGCACTGAACAACACACAGTTGACATTTATTTGCCTGAAAATTAAAATGGTCTTTTTTGACTCACTCTCATGCCATTCCAAACCTATATGCCTGAATAATTAATGTCTTCCTCACACAAAGCTATTTTATGGCTTGAACACAAGCATTCTGGAAAACTTTTATGGTGCTTTTCAGCGCTTAAAAACTTCAGTCAAGATTCATTAGGAAAAAACAGCCAGTATATTATTCAGAGTTTCTTCTTTTGTGTTACATAGATGAAATAACATAATATGGTTTTGGAACAGTATGAGGGCAAGTATATGATACGAATATTTTTCTTTTTTTCTCAGATGAAATTGAAGCCCAGAAAAATCAAGTTGGTAAAATAAAGTAAAACTAACCTATTGTCGTTCCATCCTTCCCCATAATGCACTTCATACAAGTGATGATTTGCTCCACGACAGGAAGTGACATAGAGGTGGCGTAAATTGCACTGTGAGAATGAGTTCGCAGGTAGTCTATCAAATCCTAAAGCATAAAAAACAAGACATTTTATAATGACTAAAAATCTTGTAGGCCTTTGTATATCAGTTTTACTAATGACTATAAGGAAATTAGACACAAGTATACATTTTTTTAAGTAAAAAAAAAGAAAAGTACTTTACTCAGCAAGGATACATTAAATTGATCAAAAATGACAGTAAAGATTTCATAGATAATGTTTTTCGCTATTAATCAAAAATCCTGAAAAATAAATGTTAGGAATAAAGGAATGAATTCTAATTATATCAAATTAATATAAACATATGTTCAAATAGAAACAATTATTTTCAATTGTAATAAAATTAAAAAATAATAATAACATTATAATAATATTTAACAATAATATTACAATTTTTACTGTATTTTATTTTTATTTTTAATAAATACAGCCTTATTATTATTTTTTTTTTAAGAAAGTGTATACGGACTCCTATTGGTAAAAAAAGTATTGCAATTACAAATTGCCACTTCATACCTTCCTCCCTGCTATGTATCCACCAGCTGCACCGAAGCTCTTTGTGAAGGTGCCCATCATGACGTCTACATCTTTAGAGTCCAGTCCAAAATACTCCACCACCCCTCGACCGCAGGGTCCTAATGCCCCGATACTGTGAGCCTCGTCCAGGTAAAGGTAGGCCTTGTACTTCTTTTTCAGTGCTATAAGTTCTGGCAGCCGTATGATGGAGCCCTCCATACTGAGTAAAGAACAGGTTCGAGTACATTCAACTTTGGCCATTCATTTGCTGGTTAAACTGTCAAAAGTGCAGCAATGTACATGCAATAACATGTTTCACACCTGAGAAAGCCACTGCCATACAGATGCACATTTGCAATAATATGGGGAATCCAAGAAAGTGAGAGAGTTCAATCACCTGTAGATGCCCTCCACAAGAATGAGGATTTTCTTCCAGGTTAGACGTGTTCTAGGCTGGCCATGAACAATAGCTTCTCTGAGTAACTTCTCCAGGCTCTGCATATCTGCATTTAAGCAAATGAAATGTTTAACCCATGTTTAACCCAGAGTAAAATAACTACTTTTGACCAAAAGACTTCTTTTAATTTGTATAAGGCTTGTCTTTATAAAAATTAAATTGCATGATATTGGTGAAGTTATCTACTGATAAAGTGGCCATATGGAAATGATGTGGTATTCTGGAGTGATAGTGTAGTAAAATGTTGCCTGTGTCCTTGATCATAATTTAAGGAACCACAGATTCCACAATCCATTACAAAGTGTCAGTGCAAGAACTGCTTCAAACACTTCAGGAATAAGTTATCAGCGTGCTGTTAAAGTCTCCCAAAGCCTCTATAATCTGACTTTAAAGAGTTTCAAGGACCATTACCCATTCACAGTTTAAAAGCTCATGTATTAATCTCTGACAGTCGTCTGTCCAAATTGCCAATTTAAATGATTCATTTAGAATAACACAGCTGAAATGTGAAGGAGAGCTGACCTTTCCAGTGATAAAATTTGTATTCATAGTGTCTGACTGGACATTAACCAAAATGGCATTCAGAAACAAGCCTTAAAAACAACCCACAGACTACAAAAAAGTAAACCTAAAGACCTCAGCTTCAAGATTTGGACATTGGCTCAAGGTCTGTCAAGCTTCCCCTCGAGCAGTTGCAGCGTCATGGGTCATGCTTTGTGTGCACTGGAGCTGCACCAATAGTTTATTCTTTACCTTGTGCTGTTAACAGCTGTGAACACGGACTCAGGGCATAGAGATATGGTGATGATAAGATAAGAGAAGTGCCTGTCAGTGCAAACTCACTATTGTGTTTAAAAACCCAGATGGTGGAGCCGGACAGCCTTGCTCCGAGTACCAGAGAGGCATGGTTCAACTCGTCACTTAGAATCAAACATCCCTGCAAACAAGAAAAACTGTGTCAGGTCACTGTAAGAAAATGCATTTATTTGATCAAAAATTCTTAATTGTAATATCAAATATTATGATTGTTTTAATCATTTTAATCATTTTCAGCATCATTACTGCAGTCTTCAGTGTCACATGATCTTTCAGAAATCATTCTAATGTGTTGATTTGGTGCTCAAATGACATTTCTTGTTATTATCACAGTTGAAAACAGTAGTGATGCTTAAAAGTTTTGTGGAACAAAAAGAACAGGATTTGTTTGAAATTGAAACAGAAAATGTAATGCAACCTTGCTGAATACAAGTACTTTCTTAGTGACTCCCCTATGTGAATGTTAGGGCATGTTAAAAATGATACGTTTTTTTTTTACCTCTTAAGTGTCACCGGAACAAAGGTGGGCCCACGGCCATTACATAATTCATTGGCTTTTTACTCTATCAAATATTTAAGCAATCACCCTAAGTTAGATATCATTTGAAAGCATAAAACCTCGAAATTCCTCCTGTGAAAACCATTTAGAAATTTGACAATGCATTACCATGGAAATGGTACTTTAAAATCTTTTTGTGGTCTCCTCCCCCTAAGTGGGCAGTTTAAAGTGTCATATTACAAAATGCATTACGTTATTTTACAATCAAAACATTTTTTACATACATATCATAGGTTAGGATTTAATTAGCTTTTGAAATGATGAGCTTTTTTGCTGCTTCTTTTGTCTCTGTTGTTTCTGCGCTTGGCAATAATATGCATCCTTCAATGTCAGTTTCGACCATGTAAATCTGGAATGTCATGCATTTTATTGCTAAACCACTAGAGTTTCTCTTGGCCTGCAACAGGAAGTAAGTTTGGGAAATCTCTGTGGTGCACTTGCTGCTAAACGCATGTTTCCTGTGGTGATTTTCTGCCTTATCAAGTACATTCCATTGTGTTAGCCACACAAACTGTTTGAGTTGGAACCGGTGGTCTATCAATACCATTACATTAATCTCCTCCCTCTGCACTGGTGATAAAATGTGGCATATCCACCCAGTGTACTTAAACCAACAAAGGAAAACATTCACACAACAGGAACTTAAGTATCATTTAAACAAGCACCGACAGGTCAAGGTGGGATCCGCCTGTGCTGACACTCCTATGAATTTTAGGAGTTGCCTGGGTGGATCATCACAGCAAGAGATAGGGATAGAGGAGCTGGCAAAGCAGGAGAAAGATAGTGAGGAATCCAAATGGTCTAGCACTTAAAACCTTGCCAGCTAACGCAGGAATGTTCATGGAGTTAGTTGCAAACCCCATGCCGAAAGCCATAGCCGACTCCACTCCCAGGAATGATGCCACCAGTTTCTCCAACTCTTCATGCCTGTCGAGGTTGCCTAAGCAAATCACACAAATAAATCAGCTAACGCAAGCAAACACTCACTTACTGTAAACAGTAACTAGAGAACCATCACCTGTGTATATTTCGAAAACAAAGTTCCAACATAAGTCCATATAATAACTAGATTAAAAGACGGCATCAATCAATCGGCATCATTTTTTTTTTCTAAATGCACATTATTGATCATTTGGTGAATAATTCACAAATCTTTACAAATCCTGATCAAAATGTCATAACTGAACCAACCGGTAAAAAACAACAGACGTATGGCAAACTTCTCCATTCATTTAGTCTACTTAAACCCTGCCCCTTTCTTATAAATCATCAGGAAGCCCGCATTCAACTCTGCCTCCATCTAATCAACAACCAAAAGACAGAACCAAGTCTCCAGCCCTAAGTTTTCTTATTTTCCGATAATCCGTTATACTTGATTGTAGGTCGCAATACAAGAGAAAAGAACAGTTTCATTGCAAAACGTTTTACATTGACCAGAACAAAATATGCCACCAATGTTGGAGACAGCCTGATAGCTTTCCCAGTATTTTTATAATATTATCTACAACTTCGAGTTATTTAATTAGCATGTTTAGCTTTAGCTGTTGTAAAACTCTGTCAGAAAAGTTTGAAATGTTGAAATTCATCCATTAACACTGCTGCTAAAGCCATATATAGATGTCTTCATTTGAGGGCCGGATTATCAAATTGAAAATTTGAAGGGGGCCAAATGGGTGGGGGGGCCTTTACAATTAGAAATTAAATTGAAATGTATATTCAGCAGTAAAATTAACTAATATTACCAACATTAATATCTATAAAAGGTTAACATTATTATTATTATTTACTATTTAAGAACACGTTTTTCTGTAATTAATCATGGTTAAAAACTTTAATTTATTTATATTGTCATAATTTCACAATGGACCTCCAAATTAATTTAGAAACTACATAAAGATGCTATAATGTAAATATGTGTTTAATGGCAGCTTTTCACTAAAAGCCTATTTTTAATAAAGGTCAGTATCATTGATACTGCTACTGATGTCTCTATTAAATGCATTTTTTCTCTAAATTTTAGATATTAATTAAAGCCAGTCAACATTACAGTATTACTGAAAGCTATTATTTAAAAAATTTTATAGGCTCTGAAATATATAAAAACTTTAAATTGAAATTAACTTAAAAACAATCTTCACATACTATCATCTGTATAGTCATCTTAATCTTTGTTCAAGTTACAAAAGTTAATAAGCGTCTAGAGTAGTCGAACGCTAACCCTAACTTCTAAAAAACGCATCTCTAGATCTTGCATTACTTTTTTTCATTTCACTACTCTGCATGTCACATTTTCAAACAAAAACACTTTCTTTGGGACTTTTCCTCTAATTTCCCAGTGTGTTCTGGGTGGATTTTAGGTGGTTGCTTACAATGTCAAAAAAATTAAAAGAACACATTTCCTTAGTATTCTCCACAATCTGAGCTAACAATAATGTCAATAGCACAAATGCTAAATAAAATGACTTGCATGCCTATGTTTAATGCTTAAATGTGCCATATGTCCCAATATTTCCCAAAAAGCAACAGTAACCAATAAGCACTCACCCATTTCCTGTCTGGTGCTGGCCATGCCCACCCCAAATTTCACTGTCACCTCTCCAGCAGCTGTGGCAGAGGCACCTGTGTTCTCTGCAAAACCCAGATAATTATACGAGCCAAGGTTTATCACATCCTTCACCACTCGCCCAGTGTACCTGAAAGAGCACAATACATTTACTTAAAATTTATTTTGAGCCAAAACTAACCCTTGACTGGATTTTAAGTCTAATGCAACCTCAGTCACCTCATGTTACACATCAGGTTATAATAAGCAAGTCCTTTCAATAGCAGCCTTACTTTTGAAAGCTTATTGCACATTGGCTTGAAAGTGACCTTGATATTATAATCATTATATTAAAGCAGCTCTCTCTGGGAGGTAAAACAGACAAAAGACGTGGTGTTGTTTTCCTGTTCAGGTCCAAGATGGCCTACTTACTCAAAGGTCCAATTGTAATCATTGGAACTGCGCTCAATGAGGTCAAACGTGGCCCCAGGAGCACTGCAAATGGGTCTGTTCCAGCTGTCCCGAATCCTCATGTATAAATTCCTTGTGTAGAAATCCTCAAAATCTTGATAAAGTGGAACAAAGTCCTGGAAAAAAATATATATAGAAAGGAAAAACAAGGACAGAATTTACATACTTGATGCTTTTTGTTCATTGCCTGAAAACAGCTCCTTAAATTTGGGTGAGTAAATCGTCTTGGATCCAATATTTTAGGAAGAACAACACCCATAAAAGGTGCATAGCAAAACAAAGCGCAACCTTTCAGTGCCCTAAAGTACTTTACAATAACGGTAAACGGCACAATATCCTTCCTCTGACAAAATAACCTCTTCCTCTCAAACTTACCAAAATGCTTCACACAGCTTCATTATTTGAAGGAGTCACACCCTCTTTTCAGGCATATGAGTTTTAATCATTTAAAAATAGCTTAAAGGGCTTCTAATTTTTGTAATTTAATCTTTAAAAATGTTCCTTATAACATGAAACTGCAAGGAAAGTTTACAATAAACCATATATATATATATATATATATATATATATATATATATATATATATATATATATATATATATATATATGTGTCCATCTTTACATTTACATTTTGTACCATTCAAAGGTTTGGGGTCAGTATGATTTTTCTGTGTTTGAAAGAAGTCTCTAATGCTAACCAAGGCTGCATTAATTTAATACACAAAAACACACAAAAGTAATATTGTATAATATTATTAAACATTTTCTATTGGAATATATTTAAAAATGTATTTCTTTTCTGCTGACTAAAAATATTAATGTCTTTCCAATAAAAAAAAAAAACAAATTCTATGAACAGTAGTGTATATATTTGCTTTTTCCCGCCATGCACACGTGACATTGTTTACCTTCTGCTCCTCCCTTTCTCTGGCTATGTGGCATTTTTCTATTTTCCACTCCCTCATGAAATCCCGCAGATATCCGAAGATGGTGAGGATGCCGTAGCCCATATACGTGAGCACGGCGACCAGCATGGGAGTTTCCTCAAAGGACTCGATGAACGGCCTGCTGTAAAGCTCTCCATTGCATGCAGCATGGTAAACCTGTAAAGCAAAACCCAGTTAAACACTGTAGTCATGGTACCATCACATTGTGGTTACTGATTACAAGATGTGTAAAACGCCTGTGCAAAGGAAACATTTGCAGAAACATCAGATTCCTTGTGGTTATTTTTACAGTTTAGCACAGAAACCATGACAAACTTTTGAAAGCTTTATTCACAGATACTTTGCAAAAGTAAGATTAACTTAAATAGAGAAATTTGGCCTCTCATTGTCAAAAACTCATGGTCACTAAAGAATCACGCACAAGTTTTGGACCAAACAGACAAAGTAGTTCATTCAACACCCTGTGATTTGAAGGCACATGTGACTACTCATGCTCCGCTAACAAATACCACGGAGTCTAGCAACACTGACAGTAAACGTTAGCTGCCACCAGCTCCAAGACAGCAGCACAACTTTGCATTCAGTTGCAAGGCTGAAAGCGCCTTACGGGAAAAGTCTTTTGAAAAATGCACGATAACACACTTGCAAAACTTAGATAATATACCTTTGAAAGCTGTTGCTGAACATTACAATGGAGAGTCGATCAGAAGAAGTTGAAAGAGCTGATATGACTTTACAAGACAGTTTAGTTGCATAAACAAAGGAGCTGTGACATTAACAAAGCATGGAATATCTTGGACTAGATGAAGCGGACCGTTCTCCCACTCAAAACACTTATGTACAGGAGGCACATGACAGAAAATTCCTAGAGGTTTAACTTGAATCATGAGTTGCTCACAATCACCCGCACAAGACAATAGTATGAGATCAAGTTTCATGACTTGCCTTCCTCAGTTCATTTAGCGATTTAGCTATTAGATCCACTGATCCACTTGTAGATGTTTTATTATCTACAAGCTTAAAGGAAATAAAATATAGATGTTAATATTAATAATATTTACATATGAATATCTTAATATATGTCAAATCCATAATATATTTAATACACAGACCAGTCAAATAAAAAAAAAGTAAAATTTTATTACCTATATAGGGCTTTTTTGATCAATCTATAGATCTTTTTCTATAACTTTAAATAAAATATACTAATATACATTTCCATTTACTAATATTATTTTTAGTGATATAAATGAAAATATTCACATAAACTACATACAGATTATAATTGTAAATGATACTGTTTATTACTAAAACTACTGCCGTGTTTTATACAGCACAAGAAATATAAAGTTAGATCTTGACTAGCCGTTTTCAATGCATTTGACTTGCACGAATGCATAAGCAGCATGAGGTTGCACATTAACTTTCTGGTTCAGCAGTTTATCCAGACGAGTTTTTACTTAATTTCACATTAGCCACATCATCGTATTTTTGATACTGCTACGGCCAGGGCTCATAAAACAATATTATCAGGAGAAAGTCTACATCTCATCTGGCTGTCAAACTTTACTTTTCCACACGTGACCATGCATAAACCGTGAAACTGAATGTGATGCACTAACTGAGCACAATCCTGGCACACAAAGTCTTGAGAACAGAAGCAGTGTGTTGCCATGCATCATAATTTTCATCGTACAACTAATTGCACAAGCAGATATCAACTATCAGCCATGCATGCCTCAAAGATCTCAATGCATTATGTGGCCTCACCTCCTCCTGCTTTTGACACTGATGATGGTGATGATGGTTCTTCACCATGCCATTTCTTCCTGCTTTCACACCATTCGCTGCATGACAATCCTCATTTTTATTCCCCGCGCTCTCAGTCATACTTATTTAAGACTAAACACATGCAGGCAAATGAATGAAGACAGAGAAATGAAAAAGAGTCGGTGTTCAGGGCGACGCGCGTCACCGTTACCCCGAAACACACAAGAGAGAAACCTGAAATTCCAGCCTCCGCATACCGGAAGTCGACGCCCCGTTAGTCGCGCCCACCAATCAGAACGCAGATATTAGTTATTGGGCGTGGTTTGTGTAGCAAAGGCGTGCCCCCCTGTGCGCTTCTGCCGCTAGCAGAAATAAACTCTGGTAACCTCTTTCTGTTTCACCTGTCTGGCCTTGCATAACTCGAATATTTGTCGGATGCTCGCAGTTGCAAATGATATGACAGATCAAATTTAAAATGTTAACAAACTTAGATATTATATTTGTGCATATTTTCAAATATACTTACAAATATTCCATGCATGAGCTCAATTCGGATGAAAAACAGTAAGTTAATAGTTATTAAATTAGCCAATAGCTTTTAAACTGATTTGAAATTTTTAAACGTCATTAAAACATTTATTTAAATGTAGTATTATTTAATATTTTATGTAATTTACTAAAAACTACAATTATTATAATATAAAGAAGTGTATTATTATTTAGGGGCTGGGTCTAGTTGTCACTCAAGTAAATATTTCTCAGGGTAGGTTCATTTTACAAAGTAAATTTTTGTGTTTACATCCATTGAAATCTGGGATCAGTGTTTTTTAAGCATCATTTAACATTTTTAGCATCATTACGTTTAAATCTTTATTTTGTTTATCATGGGATACAAAAACAATATATATATATATATATATATATATATATATGTATATATATATATATATATATATATATATATGGGGTAAATATTCACAAAAAAATTGAACCTGCCATTATTAAAGTTGTTTTTGATGTTGTTGTTTATTAATAGCAAAATGGAAAAAAAAATTATCATGTTGTCATTTTTAACCAATAAATCATGTTGTCATTTTTAACCAATAAATACTACAAAATGATATCGATTGATTCATTTTCAAACATAGTACAACATATAAAACCACTATTAGAGAAGTTTGTTAGTGGACTTTTACATCTTTAACCATCCACTAGAACATAGTTCAAACAAATGAATGGTGCAAAAAAAAAAAAAAAAAAAAAAAATAATAATAATAATAATAATAATAATATTTCACTTTCACTTCCACACTTTCATTGCATTTACATTTATAACAATAAGCAGATGGTTTTATCCAAAGCATATTGAGAAAATACATGACTCCACTAGGGTGGGCCAGTTGGTGTCTCTCTTACAACACCGGTCTTGCAGTTTGTCTGCAGGAACTGTGAGGATTTTGTCCCAATCAGCGCATTGCTCATCAGACTACACCCTGTGTCTTCTGCAGAGAGAAAAGCTTGTGAACGCCCTCTCCAAACCACACTTAAGACCGAAACCATTCTTTAATAACCAAGAAGGCCCTTCCCTTTGTTTTCCACACAATGACATCAGTGTCGCTTTGAACCTGTTTGAGAACAATCTGGAAATAAATAAACATATAAATGAATGAATAAAAACACGATCTCTTGCTGCACAAGCAAGATAAGGTTGTATTGTTTCCACTCATTAAAAATAGCTTCCATTTTCTGTTCAAAACAAGACTTTAAAAAGACATTAGCCCCCTGCGTGAGTGTGATACTTGGGCTATATTATGAAGAGTGAAATATCATGGAAAATATGAGTGCCCAAGTTCAGTAAAGCCTCAGGGATAGTCTAACTGGATCATGCACTGGAGTCATTACTCTGCGATAAAACATCTGTGAGGTTCAGTGAACAACAGGCTGTAATCACCATTGACACTGAGCAGGACGCCGTGCCTCAAATATTCACATTACTGGTTAACAGATTCTCTTTCTCAAATTATTACTTCTGGTATTAAACAAACCTGAATTAGATACTTAATAACAGGCACTTTAGTAAAAAGTATATATTATATGAGGTTATGTGATCTGTTATATAAAGTTTAATGATCAACACACACACACACACACATATGTATTTCTGTTTATTAGTTTCTATTATATGGAGCTTAATGGTCAGTTTCTAAAACTATATATATATATATACCATATTAAATATATAACCATATTTACTATGGTTATAATAATTATGACTTTTCTTTGAAATTGCAATATTATTTCTACTTACTGCAACTGCAATTGTAACAGAACATCTCAAAATGTGATTTAATATCTCAAACCTGTGACCTTATTTTTCTTAAATGTGACATTCTATATAAATAATTGCAATTCTCTTGTAATGTTAATCAGTATATCACAAAGCAGTGTTAAATGTGAAGAAAAATGTCACTTTATTAAAAAAAAAAAAATGCTATTTTAACCCAATATACGATGTGACATTAATTATCTAAAAATGCAACTTTATTTCTAAAAATTGGGATTTTATTTGTAATTGTTTTCAAAGAATCTTAAGAAAAGGAGAAAGAAAAAGAAAGAACAATTTTGCAATAAAAATGATTTAGGGAAATAAGATGCAGTGCATAGAGAGGATTTTTGTTTTTTGTTACCCAGAAGACATTCTGCAAATCAATTTTATCCAAATACTCTCTTATGTTCTTCTATTTCGGCATACATGCTATCTTGACTCTTCCCTTCCAGGCAGACTAGGATTTTTAAAGCCCCACCAAGATATCTTTGCCAGAAACATTATTCAAAAGCCCTTTATCTCTTCTCTCCCTTCTTTTCCACAGAAGCCGCTCTGTGTTTAATTCAGAAAAATAAGAAACAATAAAGGAAAGAACTGTAGGAAAGCAGGTGCCCCAAGCTTTTAAGAGCTCTAAACACTCACCCCCCCCCCCACTTCATCTTCTTGCTGCATTGACTTTTCACAAACCGATAACCGATCCTAGACTGTGGTTTATATAACCGTTTGGGTAGAATGTCACTCAAGGAGATTGGTGTCAGCGCTGATAACGTACCAAAGTGATCGGAGACCGAGATCTTGCCTCCTAATTATGGAGCCTCTTGCCCAACGTGCATCTGGAAGGGAGTGATAAGAGGAATGTAGCTGATGGGAATAAAGCGTTCTGAGGAAGGGGGTTGCAGAGGCAGGCAGGGGTACCACAGTGTTCTGCTATCCCTCTCTCTCTCTGCCTGTAAGATTCAGTGTTTGCTACTGGCTCCAAATGCACCGGAGTTGGAAAGTGAATAGGAGAGAGTAAACCAAAGAAGGGGAGAGAGGGATACTGAGTAAAGGTAGCCATTTTTTTAAGCCACGTCACAATGCAGATGACAATATCAAAACCGTGTTTTGACTGAAACTAGCCTTCACACGTTTATATGAACAACTTCAGGTTTACTTGTCATTGCGCATAATAAATCATCAATCTAGTTGTGGCGTCATACATAGTGGTGTCTACTGAGGGTACATCTGACGTAACAAACAGAGCCTATATCTCAGGCTCATTTTCTGTATGAGGAGATTGTTAGATGCATTCGAAGACATCAATAGATAAAAATATATAATTTGGCTAAATAAATATTATAATTAATGCTAAATATAGCTTAAGAAAAAAAAATGTAATTATAAAAATATTTATTTTATTTAAATATAATAAAATTGTATTTAAATATATAATTTAATTTAAAGATACAGTACCTTTATATATAAAAACATATAAATCTATATTTAAAAACAGACCAAAATATATAAAGATATACAACTAAAACATGAATAAATAATAAATCCTTTACAAAAAAAATTATGACATGAATAAATAATTGTCCATTTTTGTATATTTTCAAACAGAGAGAAAGATTTTCTCAACAACAAGTAGTTTCATATTTACAGACCCATATATGAAATTAGATGATTTTACATATATACGAATATAAATATTAGGGGATTTCTCCATTTTACCACAAATCGCCAACTACTCAGAAAAAGAACAGCACACTTTTCAGTTAGCTGCACAATTTGAAGTATGATTCATGCCTGTAGCAGACATGAGGCAGGGCAAGTTATGCACCTTAAGTTTAATGCTTCGGATTAAGGGTTTGTTTAAATCCCTAATCTTAAATATGAGCATTAGTAATTGTGATCTTTGATTTGGCAAGCACTACTAATAATTAACCCCTAAAAATGTTGGCTGTTGATTTATGTGACGTGTAGATAGTCTGTTCCACCTGATGATGTTGAATGGCAGAAACATGTCATAAGAGTGATGAGTATTCAGTACACATGGAAAACTCCTGTTATCAACTCTCTCACTGCTGCTCTGGGATAACACACGTGACGCCAGAAAAAGGGCTTCATTACAAACCACATTCCGAAACCTATTACACCGAACAGAGAATTCAGTGAACTGAATACGCAGAAATGAAAGACTCTCAACAGTCAAGCTTATCCAATTGGATTCTCCTCTCTCCCAAACTCCAGATCCTTCTTTTCTTGTTACAGGAAGGAAAAACTGGAACAGCTTTAGCCAGCACAACATTGGAGCTGAACGCTGAACTGCTGGAAGTGTTTTGGATTCCCCAAAACATACTTTCCAGCTTTCATTTCCTCTGGCTTTCCTGTTTGCTTTAGAACATTTGGAAGGGAGCTTCTCTCTTCCTGCCCTCCTTTATCAGATGATGACACACAGGGCCCTGTAAAAACAAATGCAAATGACTAGGAGCCTCTGGAGTATACATATGTTGTAAATAAACCAAGAACATTTTTTACAAGAAATATCTGTGTGTGTGTGTAATTCTTTTGAAAAGTATATACATACATATATATTGTTATATATATATATATATATATATATATATATATATATATATAGACACACACACATTTCTTAAAATACATCTTACAAAAATGCTTTATGGTTTATGCTTAAAAGAAAATGAATTTGATAATGGGGCATTTATGTACATGATTTTTCTGGGAGGAATGATGCATACTGTGATGAATACTGAAATGTATTAATAGGAGGAAACATTTCCATTAGTTTTGATAATAAGATTTTATAACGTGTTCCTGTTTTGACTAATGAGAGCACACTTCATTTAGTCGTTACATTTTTTTAACCTTTATTGGTTACCTTTACTTGCTTGGTAATGCCAAATGCAAGAACAGGTTTTATTGTGTAAATCAAATCCGAGATTGTGACATTATCTTATCTGATTAAAGAGTTCAGTTCTTTCACAGCGTTCTCTGGTTATCAGATTCTGAAGCATCCGCGTAAACATGTTTTTGCTTAAACTGGTTGTCCTCAGGGCACAATCAAGCCCAAAAAGAGCACCTGCTTAGATTTTTCTTCAAATGCCCTTTAGGGGACGCTGATGGAGCACAGCACTCAGCACAGACAACACGGACAATACTGCTGTCAAATCAGTGCAGTGCATGGGTGAATATTACGCCATTTAAATAAAAAATAATGCAAATGCATGAATAAATTTTTATAGTCATTTAAACTATAAAATATATTTAAAAATAACAGAAACAAAATAAAATTAAAGATTGTTTTTTCACAACTTCTACAGTAAAAATCTTATTAAACCCTATTTATCAGCCAATGGAGCAAACAGAGCTGTATAAAATTTTCTGAAATTGTTTTATCAGGTATAACTTTGAAAATGTGCTTTATGTGATATATGTTTTTATTCAACAACTATTTCTTCGTCTCATAACAGATGATCATAACAGCTTATTTTTCCATACATATGTTTCCCACCACAAGGTTATGCAAATATAAACCTTGTGTTCTTTATTTTAGAGCCTTTTATCAAAAGAGCTGTTATGACCCAAATAATGTGAAAGGTAACATAATCACATCAAAGCTAACACTGCCATCCACGCTGCATACAGCGAGCATCTATAATGTTCCTGGCGCACTACATTACTCTCTGCATCTAACCTGGACCCAATTACAGGGGCCCTGGAACAATTTCACAGAGCTTGTGTGGCTACTCAGCAGATAGAGTTGCCATGGGAGCCAGTGTGATTTAAAAAGAAAAATACAGGCTGCCAAAGGGAAAGAAAGAGACAGAGACAGAGAAAATAAAGAGCATTTTGCTTTTCACAACATGCAAGATATTAGATCAAATGTAAACAATTGTCTTTTCACCTTTAGCTAGTCTGAAATATTGTAGTTAAGTACATGCACAAACCACCTGCTTCCTAAGACTTTCAGATATGGAACAAATTAATTTCAAAAGAACTTAAATTGTAAACTTACAGCGTTTACAGAGTATGTATGCATGTATATAGGTAGTGAAAATGCAAAAAAAAAATAACAAACTATGCAAAATAATAGTACCTTTGTACTGAAATAAATTATTTGTGCAACTCTACCGTATTTTCCGGACTATAAGTCACACTTTTTTTCATAGTTTGGCTGGTCCTGCGACTTATAGTCAGGTGCGACTCAAAATTAATTTGACATGAACCGAGAGAAATGAACCAAGAGGAATGAATCAATAGAAAACATTACCGTCTACAGCCACGAGAGGGCGCTCTATGCTGCTCAGTTCTCCTGTAGTCTACACTGAAGACATAGAGCGCCCTCTCGCGGCTGTAGACGGTAATGCTTTCTCTTGGTTCTTGGTTCTAAATAAATGCGACTTATAGTCCAGTGCGACTTATATATGTTTTTTTCCCTCATCATGACGTATTTTTGGACTGATGCGACTTATACTCAGGTGTAATTGTGATTTTATAATTTATACTAAATTATAATTTTTTATTTTATTTTTTATTATAATTTCTGAAATATTTTAAAAACCCTCACCTTTCAGACATGCACTGCATGTACCATAAATGTCCAAAGCTACGATATTACCATGGTACTTTTGGTACTTTTTTTAAAAAAATTGTAAAATACATGGTAAAAAAGAACATGGTAACAACTTGCTTTCTTGTAAGTGACATTGTGTTACTGTGGCAATTATCATAGTACAAGAATATTAGTACAGCAGTATTTACCATTGTAAATGACATGGTATAAAAAAAATAAATAAATAAAATAAAAAATAAAATAATAATAAAAACATGGTAACACCAGGGTACTTTTTGGGACTTATTTGTAGGTTGGAATACAGTGTAAATACCACAGTACCTGAATTCTAATACCATGGTTTTTACCATGGTACAGTACACGATCCATGATACTGAATAATTACCATATTCACATTCTGTACAATAGTACTCCAAGATACTGAGGAATACATGTCCAAAAAAGTGAAAATTCGGACTTGAATCTGAGTGACATGAAATTTAAGGTGAGTTAAGTTCCCTATCCTCAAACATGAATAGAATACAGTACATGTGACCAACGGGAGCTTTGATGTTAATGGCTACCTTTGCACTAAGAGCAAGAGCAGACAACTACACACACACACACACACACACACCCACACCCACACACACACACACACACACACACACAGGTGCAAGCCAGACACACCTCACTGCTGACCACAACATTGAAATATGTGACAGATAAACAAACAGCGTATGAAACAGCAGCAAGCTGCAAGACCCCAGCACCTCAAAATCATTGCCCCGTCCACGTAACCATGGCAACGGGTGCAGGCCGATTAAAAACAATGTCTGCGAAAATAACATAATGGGCCATAATCAACACACCGGGAAGCTAGGGGCTCTGTCTGCTGAAAGCGCACATCACCATAACAACGGCAGCTGGTACTCCTCAGTGTGTCTGAACATTTGCTCACCTAATCTGTGATTTTATGACAGAACGAATGAGAGATATGAAAAGAAAAGGATGGAGAAAGACTGGGATAGGGGAAAGAGACACCGAAAGAGAGAGAGTAATTCGACTACTGACCTCTACAAGGTCTACTGTAATCACAACCACGGCTGAGATAAAAAACACAGTTTCTTTTCTCAACAACTGGTGAATATATAAGGTCAAATATGCAGGTTATGTGCACTGCATAAAATACAAAAAATGTTGTAAGGTTGCACTGATGTGAAAAGTTTGGCTGAAATGGATAAGTTTGCTGATATAAAAATAAATTAATAAATAAAATACTTTTTGTCTATATAAATCAGTGCAGTACTTGTCATAAATTAAACAATATTATTAAATTATTAGTTAATTTTAAGTGGGCATTACAAAATGTAATCTTAGTGTAAAATTAGGAGAAATATGCATGCAGAATTAATTATCCAGTACTGACTGATGTCAGATATGCAATATCTGATAAATTAGATCAGATAACAAATATGTCATGTATCTCTTTAGTTTATGTACGGAGCTTACTGTAAACGTGGAGGATTTTGGATCAATAAGCTTGGTACAATTTTTTGTTAATACATTATATGCTTAAATTCAGCAGATAATCAATAAATTTATCAAAAGTGACAGCAAAGATATTTACACTGTTGCAAAAGATTTCTATTTCAAATAAATGATTGTACTTTTTTGAACAAATAACGCAGCCTGGTGAGCATAAGAGACTTATGAGAGAGCACTGCAATGCACTAAAATCTACTCAGAGCGCCCTAGCAACTGCATCACAATATTTGTCTTTATAACTGAGACACACAGGACTACTAATACTGCACCAACTATCCAACATGTTTACCGTTGATAGTTTTACAAACAACTCTATAAGATACACTATAGCTTTATTTTATGCATTAGCAAACAAAACTATTTATGGCCTCCTCTGCTTCAGCATTTAAGAGTTTGGGGGTATTCAAATATACTTTGACATTATATTGGTGTTGCTTGCTTGGGGAGGCAGGAAATAAAAAAAGAGAAACATTTCTTGTAGCTACAGCCATCAGTGAGCGTCTCTCATGAGAGAACATAGCTGAGCTCACAGAGTTACTCTGGCACGACGGGAGAAGAGTTTGTGTGATGAGACAAAACAGTGCGACGACTCATATGTCATTTCCCTCACAATCAAAGCAAGGGAAAAACAACAGAAACAAATCCATAGAATGTACAGGCCATCGAGTAGAGTGACCTTTCAAAGGCGTAAATTGTGTTGGAAAGTAGCACTCAGTGACATTTCAAACACTCGGTTGAGTTTGAGGTATCTGAAAGCTTAAACTGCAAAGAAGAGAAATACACTAAGCTGGTAGCTGAACAAAATAAAAAAGGAGGACAGGTATTTTAAAAAACAGAGTATAAGATGAGAGAGAAAGCACAGTAAATGATAGGATACGATAGAATATATATATATATATATATATATATATATATATATATATATATATATATATATATATATATATATATATATATATATATATATATATATATATATATATATATATATATATATATAAAACTGCTGTGCAAAGTCTTCATATAATTTATATATTATCATCAAATCAATTATACTGTATATATATATACACACACATTTATATTAATTATATATTAATTATATTATTTATTTACTTTCTTATGAATAAATATTTTATAATATTTTTATATAATATACAATGTATAATATATGTAATTATTTGATTTACATTGTACACACGTGTAACATATGTTAACAAACATGTTAACAAACACACACACATATATATATATATATATCAATTACACACAATGACATTCTATGTAATTATTTATATGTAATTATTAAATATGCATTGTATATAATAATAATAACTGCAATATGCAAATGCTGCATTATCAATAGTAAAATAGAAACAATCTAATAAAAATGTCGCTATTAAAACAAACGACTACTTGCCACATATTTGGAAAATCAGCACACATTCGCACCCATAAAACTACATCACCATCACACAAATTGACAGAACCACTTAAATTTCATTGCCCTCTTAACTGAACAATTTAAGTTTGAATGAACTGTGTGTTCAGCATCTAATTCTGCCTCTAATGAATAGCTAATGAAAAAATAGGCTGCAAAGTGTTTCATTTTGTGGAACGGAACATGTAAAATCCCACTTCCATTTTATCAGACACTTGGTATTCCGGTGCTGTGCTTTCTGACTAACCACGACGGCAAAATGTTGTCTCTGATCGGCTCACCTCACAGGCAGGTGTCCTGACAAGCTCTGGGTGCTCTTTAAACCACAAAGAAAGGGCAAGAGCTAAGCAGGCTAATGGAGTGGAAACCCACACCAGCAGTCAGTGAGGGTAGACAAGATCACACACATTGCAGTTGGTAGGAATAGTAGGAACAGTGTTGGATTTTGATTAAACGATCATATACGGAGGCACTAGGGGGAGTGTTTTGCTAAGAGAATGATAGTACAGGCCTGTTCCCAGAGCACACTGTGCCACATCTCAATGCGACTGCTGCAGTAATTATTGGTAATGGCAGTGATTTAAAAATGACACAGCAAAAGCAATTTTGCCCCAATTTGCAAACCTAATGTTGCTTAATTAACTCCCAAAATGAGGGCTTTTGAAGGTAAAACCAAATTTTTTCTGTCTTGAGGATACTCAAGCACATTTTTAGCACCTACACACAGATGTGAATATGATAGTTTTGCCTTTAAAAAGGACTGGCATGGTACAAGTGATGCTATCAGACAGAATACCATGTTTTGATGTATACTATGGAACATAAAGTAGCCAACACTTTTACTACCATGTTTTTCATACTATGGTTTAAAAGAAAATTATGGCAGCTTTGTATTGCAAAATTAATTAAATAAATAAATAAAATAGAAACAATCAAACCAAT
Source organism: Carassius auratus (assembly GCF_003368295.1). NCBI lineage: Eukaryota > Metazoa > Chordata > Actinopteri > Cypriniformes > Cyprinidae > Carassius > Carassius auratus. The sequence goes on along the minus strand of NW_020523694.1, from coordinate 42,358 downwards.
CAACCTTTTAATGAGTTCAGGACATTTTGTGACCCAAATATAAAATATAAAATAAAACTAGAAAGAACTATAAACAATATACATTTTCTAATATTATATAATAGGAATATGAAGTTTACACACACACACACACAAAAGTTTTTCATACAACATTATGCATATATATATATATATATATATATATATATATATATATATATATATATATATATATATATATAATAAATATAATAAATATAAAAAAAATATATATATATATATATAAATCAATATAAATATAAATATATATATATATATATATATATATATATATATATATATATATATAAAAATATATATATATATATATATATATATATATATATATATTATATTTATTAAATTTATTAAATATACATTGATATATATATACATTACATTAAAATTAGATAACTTATATAATTTACATTTTATGTTATATATATATAAACTGTATTATAATTATGGGATTCTAATCCCATATATAATGACAGAATATTAAATAAAATATTAATATAATTTAAAATATAATTATAATATTACACATACCTACAAATAAATCTACCACACTCAAACCACACTGAATTCAAGTCTTCAAGCTTCATATTCCTGTCATAGTTCATCCCGTAAGATAAACACTGCAGGAAAAGCTTCAACAATAACAGGATTCATGCGGACTGAATACGACACCACGTACTCGTTCTTTCAGCTGATTTAAGACAGAGCCACGGCGGGCCGAGTGGGTCTCGCACTCGTGCACCCGCCGCCGGTCCCTGCCAGTGACTGGTAATGACAGAGTAATGGGAGGGATGCGGGGAAACGGGAGGGCAACAGGGCAGAAATACGGTGCCAGCAGATAAAGTGGCAGCAATAAAAATTATATGACTACATACATCATCCTGACAGCATATAATTTTATCTGAGAGGGCAGGGCCTTTCTGCTTGCTTTGAAATGGATGTGGTATCAGAACCCGTCTGGCGTTCGTAGAGGTGCTAGAAGAGGAAAGCATCCTCATCTTCACTCACAGATAGCTCTTTCTAGATACTTGATGCTTCTCCGAGGGTTGTGGGCGTTTAATAGCATTTTACATAATCCTATATTTAATGTCCTTTTGACTTCTGTAGGAAGAACTTGCGAATTTCACTTTTTGGCACTTATAGAACCCGCAGCTTTACATCTTTAGGGAGATAGGGAGTAAATCCGTTTCAGACAATTGAATTGAAATGCGTTCTCATTTGATATAATTATAGAGGAACTTGAATGAACCCAAAAACAGGATAATCACCATCGCGGTAGAACCGTCTCAGCGGTAAGCGACAATTGCTTTGGTTAATGGAGAGGTATTTGTGTGGCTTTCTTAAAGGGCCGGCCGAAAGTCCTTTTGAGAAAACCGATTAAGCTACTTATTCAATGCTGCCTCCCACGGTCATACAATAAGCAAAACAGGAGGCAATTAAACCAGCACTGTACTCACAGCACAAGAGTGAAGGACAACTGGATTAACAATAAAAGGATTCGGTTTATCGCTTTACAAAGACCCGAAACAGACATCATCCAGGGGAATGCAGCAGGAATGGTAAACATGGTGTACTTTCAGGGACTAAGCAGTAGTGAACAATCTTAAGCGTTCTCTTGCTAACAAAGTAACCTTGGTAAGTGGATATATGGGCCTTATACCGTTCAGAAGTTCTGGATCGTTTTGAAATAAGTCTCTCACCAAGGCTGCATTTATTTGACCGAAATACAGTTAAAACTGAAATAAGGATTATGTCTATAAATATTAAAATGCAATGTATAACTTTGATGGCAAAGCTCCATTTTCAGTATCATTACTATAGTCTTCAGTTTCAAATGAGCCTTCAGAAATCATTCTAATATTTTGATTTGTTATTATTATCAATGTTGAAAAAGCTGTGCTGCTTAATCTTTTTGTAGAAATATGATACTTTTTTTCTGGAATCTGTTACGAATTTAAAATTCAAAAGTCTAAACTTTATGAATACCTTTATTATTACTTTTAAACAATTGCATGCACCCTAGATGGATAAAATGTAAGGTAACACTTTAGTATAGGAAACAATTCTCACTAGTGACTAGTTGCTTATTAGCATGCATATTACTAGCATATTGGCTATTTATCAGTAATTATAATGCACATATTCTGCATGACCATATTCTCATCCTTAATACCTAAACTTAACAAATACCTTACTTAGCAGCAGTTAGGAGTTAATTGAAAAATGTATAATAGTTAATAGCAAGAACTGGACCTTAAAATAAAGTGACCTAATTTAATAATTTAAAATAAAAAGATTTTTTCTCAAATCACTGACCTCAAACTTTTTATATATTGGCTTCTTTTATTTTATTTGTATTTATTTATTTGTGAGAGTGAAACTTTGTGACTTTTATTACACTCCAACACCGATGATATTCTTGGGAGTATCATATAAAGAATTTCAGCACCCTGAAATATTTTGAAGTACCATCTCTTAACATGAATGTACTATGGTACCAGTACCATAGTTTTTTTTTTGTATGGATCTAAATATTATAGTAAATGAATATAGTACACCGCCAGTAAGATGGTAGCCTATAAATCACAATACTTGTGATATAATGCAGTTTTATCCAATGATAAGTAGAATAATACTACTATACATAGTATTCTTATAAAAAAAAAAAAAAAGAAAAATAGTATATATTCTTTGAGGTACCTTGGCGTGTCATACCACATACATACTCAGTCGGTGTGTGAATGGGTGAATGTGAGGCAAATTGTAAAGCGCTTTGGATGGCCATGTGGTCTGTTGAAAGCGCTATATAAATACAGTCCATTTACCATTTTACCAAAGTACATAAATATTGTAATCTTTCAATCCCACGATACCCTATAAATAAAAGTACCATGGTATTATCATATTTTTCGGCTATTTCCCATAAAAAACATAACCCAGCATACAGTATAGCCTCTAGATGTGGCAAATCAGGTGACGTGAACTCTGACCGTCCCATGAGGACAACAACAGACAGACCACTGAACGCTGCCGAGCATTTATGTTTTTACAGCATGTAAAAGACCAGAAAACATTAATCTAACAAATCTCACACGCAGACATGAACTTTTGATAGGGTTTCATGAGAGGCAGACTCGGTGACAGAAGTGTTTTATCACCATGGTAACGCAGGCCCCCAGTGTTTTCAGTCACAATGGCAGAGTCAACCTGGATCCCTCGGGGAACTTGTCAAAGGCAATCTCACGCTGGCTTTGACCTGTCGTGACGTCGTTTGACCAGATTAAAAAGATTATACGCCGTCTCCCTGGTTGTCTCTGAAGGTCAGCTCTGTTAGTGTTACAGCCCTGGGTGAGCAAACATGGCAACCAGCCTTAAATCAACAGACCTGCGCCTGGCAAATTGTCACGACTCACAACAGACTGGACTGAATGTCACCGCGGTTCTACAGACTGAGAAGCATTGTGTGTGAAGTTGATCACGACAGGATAAAATGAAGCACTACGCTTTAAGCTGAGCTGACTTGACACATAAGTGGTTGCTGATTTCCAACACCTGCTCTGGAACGAAGAGTCATCATCTGGGAAGTGATCACAATAATGCATTTACTTGCAGTCATATGTCCAATCTTTAATACCAGATGCATTTTACATAAATAAAACTTGGATGACATTCGGAACAGGCACGTTAGGTGTCACGCTCATAGCCTGGTTCGCTTTTCCTCTTCTTATTTTTTGGAGTTCCTTTCTCTGATTTCTCACAGCTGTCTGTTGACGAATGTGATGCCTGTGAACTTGGAAAGGTCTGCCCAGAAGCAAGTACTTGTCGAACGGTCACATTTACCCGAGACGTCTGCATGTACCAGGAGCAAACATCCCAATCCTCTTCGGACACACTTTGGATGATGTCATCATCCTGCGCCTCCGTCTCTAGTCTCTGGCCCAGGCAGGGTGGCAGCATGTTTCCAGCCAGGGCGGAGATGATGCAGGGTACTGCGTGATAAAGAAGGCGGCTGGGACCTGACATCACCATTATGTCACCGCTGTTCATGAACATGGCTGTGGGACGGTCTTCCCTCTTAGTCCCGCCCAAAAGGAATACAGCAGTCTGCCCAAAACTAACATGTGAGAAGCACAAAAGAGTTATGAATGCGTTTCTCATGCTGTCTTTACAAAAAAGATGCCACATGCATTTTATTTTTTAAGTAATATTAGACATTGACAACCTTCTGTATCTTCTGTATCTGCTCCGGGTGTGTGCTCACAGTGTGTGTGTGTGTGTTCACTGCTCTGTGTGTGTGCATTTCGGATGGGTTAAATGCAGAGCACAAATTCTGAGTATGGGTCACCATACTTGGCTGAATGTCACTTCACTTCACTTCACTTCACTTCACTTCATCTTCAGTCACCAATGCTGCATTCAAGTCATGTCAGAATGATCGTATTTAGTAGATGAATCATGTCATAATAACCATTATTTTTTAGGAATTGCTATTCAAACACAATAAAGAATAAGAAATGATTGAACTCTGAGGTCACAGCCACAATTAAAGTTATTATATTTTATTTATTTAAAATTATTTAAAAATTACGACCAAAATCCTTCTATTTATGCCATGATTCTTTTCTTTTTTTTATTTAATTGGTAATTTTCTTTGAGTCCTGATTACCAGATGTTGGAGTTTGCATCATGGCAAAAAAAAAAAAAAAATGTTATTGGTCATAAATTGATTCATTTTAAATAAAATACATTTATCTATTCACAACTAAACTGAATTTCCCACCATTAATCAATGTTGATGCACAATTATCTTAAGTGTTCATTCACATGATCATTTTAATATGCTGATCTAGTGCTCAAGAAACATTTCTTGTTCTTCTTCTTAATGTTTAAAATTTTTGTGCTGTTTGTGGACACAAAAACATTATATTTTCCAGAATATTATGGCGATTAGAATGTTCAAAAGAACAGCATTTATGTTGTCAATTTTAATCCATTTTAATGTATCATTTAGAAATAAAGAAAAATAATACTTTTTAAGTAATATGAATCAGTATATGGAGCCAAAATTTGAGCAAAAAATATTCCTCACCTGAAAGATAACAAAGGTCGGGTATGGTCAAGCTCTGATTCATCCACATTGAATTCCAAGCGACGAATCAGATCGGTAGTAGTTGAGAATGCCCGCCTCTGCGTTAAAGCCAGGAAAGCCACAGGCTGCCGCCACTTTGTGAGAAAGTGAGTGAAGTTCTTCAGGGAATGGAGTGAAGTGGTCTGGTGAGTAAGTCTGCAAAACAAAAGTACTGTATGTCAGAATTGTATGCCTCATTATAGTACAATGGCATAAATGCCTCTTATTATAATAAGTAATCATTTAGCAGTCGCTTTTGTTTAAAGCGACTTACAGCACAGGTTAGCTCAAGGGCACAATAGCCAACCTAGATAATTTACCATCACACCACGACACCCTGATGTATGGAAGCTTATTTCCACAACGGAATTTTTTTTTTTTTTTAAAGGTAACTTCAACTTTTTAATTGTACAACTATAAAAGTTTCTATTTCACAGGTCAGACTTTTTTCTTTTTTTTACAATAAACTGAGATATAAACTTGTAAGTGTGAGGGAAAAAAAAGTAAGATAAGATAAATAAGCTTCCACACTGATGCTCTTTGATCATGGAATGTAAAAAAAAAAAAAAAAAAAGATGTTTTGTCTTTGAGGCAAAGTGCAAATATGACTTTAACATCCTGACTGACATGATAAAAGAGCATTTGCAGCATTCTTTCTCCTCTGTGGCTTTTGCAGTGGATCATTGTCAGCGGTCATGCATGAATATGTAATCAATGGACAATCATATGAACACAGCCTTTCCAAAGAGCTGAATTAGCAGCTTACGCGTCTGATTCAAGAGGGGTGAATGCCTCAGCCTTCAGTTCTACTTCAAGGGAGGAGGAAATTCACTGATTGCTGTCAGACGTTCAGCAGTGTCAAACTAACATCAGAGCTAATGAATCCGGTGTGCACCTCCTGACTGATTTAATAAGACAGAAGACTAAACACCTTTTATGTAATTAGCATATAAACCAGACAGCCAGACATCAGGCCTGTACAATTAGAGATGAAATGTCCGGAAAGGAGCAAATAATGCTAAGAAAGGACAATGTTTTCTCCCTCTCTTTTTATCTCCAGCGAAAACAATAGGCTCCACAGCAAGATACTTATTTTTTAAAATAAATAAATAAATAAAAATAAATAAATAAATAAATAATAATAAAGTATATACTGGTATTGTTTAGACTTATTATAAATCATACATATTATACATGCCCCTTCAAAGATTTGGATTTTGTTTTGTAATGTTTTTATGCTCACCAAGGCTGTATTTATTTGATTTAAAAAAAGGTTAAAACAGTAATATGTGTTTTAATAAAACGGTGAACATTTTACAGGATTCTTTAATCTCATTGTTACATGGCTGTAGTCATTGTTAATATTACGTGAAAAAATAAACACAAATTGTGCACAGCTGAAGCACGCTAAAAACACATTAGAAAGTGAAAGTAGTACCTTGGAGTTCCAATCATAGTGGTAACCCAGTGTCACCCAGCGCAGCTTTTCTAGCAAAGTTTTGGGCTCTCCTTTCCCACAGCCTTTCCTCCTGCAATAATACACAGACCCATTCAGATGAGGAACGGTTGTGAGATGGATCAGGTGCAGTGCAGCAGCGCAAACCATTTATACAAATGCTTTGTGATAGAGAGACTGCAAATCCTCAAATCTACCATCTAGGATCCAGTACGATTACCACAGACATAGCCACAAGAAAGCATCTATGGAGATTAAATTCAGCAGAAGATGAAGATACTCAAAATACACATATATGACATTTGTTTTATTCTAAAAATTGCCTAAATCTACAAAATAATAAACAATATATTATATTCCACTTAGCTGCCAATGCAAGACAGGATCTTAGCGAATAACATCTATACTTTTTTCCCAGTTGTTTTCGGTCTCCTCAGATGACATATGAATTTGGTTACACACGTAGGGTTTCTGTGGATAGATCTTCAGACACTGCTTTACCCAGTACTGCTGAGAACCCGGCAGGAACGGGTTGGATATAAAGATAAACCCTTAATTCCAACAGTAACAACATAGTTCACAGGAAGAAATGGAGGATTCCAATTATGACATGTCAAGGAGAAAAATTTTGACATGTTTTGATAATTTCAAGCATACTAATAGAATCCTTTACATTCTGGAGAACATTCATCTGGAGATTGTTCGTTATTCAAAACTGCCACCAGACTATAAACCACACCTGGATATCCATGAAGACCAAATGCCTTCCAGTCTTTTTCCGGCCGAAGACCAGCTTTGGAAACATCTTCCTCAGGAGTGGAGTTAAGTTCACAGGTAAAAACCTAAAAACAGGCAATTCTGATGACTAGAAACCCAAAAAAGAATTAATGTTCTGTAACATTATACTTGATGCCAGAAAAAGACAATAAACATAAATCACAGCCAAATTAGTCATACATTACATAATTATTGGTTAAAATAACAATAATATACACAGTCAAGTAAAGATAAATATAATGTCATAAAAAGTCTGACCTTTTCATTAGAAGGTCTTGTTTATACAGGTAATCAAATGATCTAATAACTGACTAATTCCAATAATAATAATACTATACTACACAGTTTAGGAAAGACTTAGTTTCAAAGTTAAGGAATATGGAAATATTTTTTCAAATCTGAATGGCTCACCTTGTCTTTACAAGGTTTGGAGAAATTAATGACCTCACTGAAGTCTGGAGGAGGATTTCTCCTCTTGTAACGCTTGAACAGCTTTCTAAAAGCATCTTCTCCATGCTCCGCTATGGAGGCTGCCATCTTTGCCGTCATATTTTGACCTTTCTACTTTTGACGTAAACAATGTAAATCTTCGATTTGATTTAGATATATTTATTATGTAACGTAAACAAAATAACAATTATGAACATAAAATGTATCTTAATGCAATATTTAAAGTTTCTAAATTGTGTAAATTAATGGAATATTTTTTTCTTCTGGTCACGTGGTCAGGGTCACCGTCAGCTTCGCAAGGACTAAACATGGCGGCCACAGCAGCAGGCAAGAAGGTGTTTGAAGTATTTGTGTCAAAAGTACCATGGACCATCGCAACGAGTAAGTAGAAGATTTGATTTAATCAATGGTATTAGATCAGATCAAATTAATATTATGAGTTTAAGTAAATTAAATAAGTCATTATCCTTACTTAACTTCGAAGCATCTTTGATAGAATAGAACATAATAATGTTTTGTATGTACAACAGATCATTGTCTTATATATGTTATTGCTATTGTGTCTGGTTTCAGAGGAAGTTAAAGAATACTTTGGGCAGTTTGGCCAGGTGAAGAAGTGTCTACTGCCATTTGTAAGTAAGAATACACTAAGATTTAATTTCATCTTGTTAAAAGCCTGTATTGCTGAGATGATTTCTCTCTTGTCTAACAGGATAAAGAGACAGGTTTTCATAGAGGGTTTTGCTGGATAGGGTTTACTACTGAGGAAGGACTGCAGAATGCATTACAAAAGGATCCTCACATCATTGAAGGAGCAAAGGTAAGCAGGAACTAGATGAATTGGCCATTAGATGTATCTGGTTAATGCTGTAATTTGAACATCTGCGTCAAAAATCAAATTTTTTTTTTTTCTTTAAATGCAGCTCCAAGTGCAAAAAAACAGAAAGCCGTTTTCTGGAAAAAAATCCAACAAAGAAGCAGAAGACATCTGAAGAGGACATCAGAAATGATCTGATTTCAAGTGTCTTCAGTAACACAATATTGTAATTATTGTGGATGTCTCCTCACTGGGCACACTTGTTTTTCAGAAGCCTAACGAGTTCGAATTATTGTATTGTTTAGTGTTTATTTAGTTTTGTTTTCTTTTTATTTAGTTTTTTTTTTATCAAACTTTTAATGAAATGTGAATAATAATAATAATAATAATAATAATAATAATAATAATTATAATAAAGATTGGAAAGTAATTTGCTGTGTTGGCTACAGATGGCTTTTCTTTGTCAGTCTACTTGTTTTTTTGTGTGTGTGTATTTCAGCATTTTGGCTTTTACAAAAATTTAAAAGTGCTCTCTAAAAAATTTCCAAGAATATTTTTGGTTTATTGGATGAAACTCTTAACATCTTGAATGCAAACAATAATTAAAAGGGTCATATGATGCAATTTTAAGTTTTTTATTTCGCTTTGGAGTGTTACAAGCTCTTGGTTCATGGAGAAGATCTGTAAAGTTTCGAAGACTAAAGTCTCAAATCCAAAGAGATATTCTTTATCAAAGTTAAGAGTCAACCACACCCCCCTAAAATGGCTCATTCAAACACAATGTAAATATTGACAGTGTTTTTACAAACTAGAGACATTTTATATAATTCATCGATTTGGGTTTCATCTATAAAACAAAGTGGCAGAGTTTCTTTTCCGCAGGCAAGCTAAACTTCAAGTTAAAATTATTCCTAATATGTTGGATCTTTTATTGAAGGCAGTAGACTACTTTTACTTGATGAGTCATGACTTCACTTTAATAGACCCCTTAAGAGCTGTGTTTGTGATGTTTTCGTTGGAGGCATGATGCAATGGAGAGGCATTTGCAGATTTTTTTATTTGAAAACACACACACACACACACACACACACACACACATACAAATGCATATGAAGAGTTCAGATGCAAAAGCTTTTAAGTTCTTCTAAAATTAGTATTTGTATCAGGCTCCTATATGTTTAGGTTCAATACACTGCTACTTAAATGGCAAGGTAATTTTAAAAAGCAGTTGGAGGCTTTTGCATATGAACTCTTCTTTCTCTCTCTCTCTCTCTCTCTCTCTCTCTAGTCCTTCCCCTAACTAGATGACACTAGCAGTGCAGAAATAGCAGGAATCTAGCTTTAATTACTTATTATTTTGCACATAATAGATGAGTGATAACTTGAGTGTTTTATGTATAGCTTATGTTATGTAAATGCAAAGAGACATTTTTATCAGTGCTGTTAATTTATTTAGAGGTTATTCAAGGCTGCATCTAGGATGACTTTGCTAATGTTCCGGTCACATTATCTGTCTGAGCTCATGTCATCTTAAATCTTGTCACACTCCATCACCCTGTCCTGTCCTCTTCACCTGAAAGAAACACTGTATATAATGTGTTTACCTTTTAAAATAGATCTGTTGCCTGAGGTTCCCTGTAAGAAAAATGTGGTTGAATTTTTTTTTTTTTTTTTCATCTGCTCAGTCATATAATTTAATTAAAATAAAAGGGATATTGTCACTTACATCCACTTACCATAATTTTATGTTGTGGTACTTACCTGAAAATGTTAAAATTAAGTTTCAACCATGAGAATATATTTGTGTATGAAAATAAATCACAGCTGTGTTGGTTTCTTACATGGAATACATGCTTGAAAATATATTAACAGCTTGAAATATTTCATATTTTAATATTTATGGTTAATTTAATTTTTAAATGGCATATATGAGTATTGTTTTTATACAGGCTATAGTATTTTCACTATCGATTGTATTTAATTGTAAACTACAATAACCACGATGCATTGCGCTCCACGCACGTTGCGTAGTCTACTGTCTACAGATACGCCGGATAGAGGATGGATGACAGCCAATGAAGGTAAATCAGTCAGCTGTTCTATAATTCTCTGAAAATACATCATTAGTCACAGTTCTTAACTCAGACATCATACAATAAAACGTTGCCTGTTATTTTGTTATATTTTCTCTGAGTGTTACGCAAGCGCTTTTGTAATAAACATTATTTGTGATCAGCTGACCGCACTACACAGACTGATGTTATGAATGAAACCGTTTCACTCGTGTTTCGATTTCTTTTGTCTAAACTATGTAGTGAAAAAATATCAAAAGTGAAATGCAAATACAGCATGTTTTAAATGTATTGTCCTGCCCAGTGTTCAGATTTGTATTCACAGTTTTCTTATTTTTCTTTTAAATGTACCATGGTGAAACCATTGATTATTTTGCAGTAATTTGGAGTAACGTTACCATGCTAAATCCTTAGTAAATAAACATGGTAATCATTTAGTTCCATATTATTAAAATCATATTAAGATATTAAGATCTGACACGTCGCTGTCACGTGGTACACAAGATCACTTTTATTTAACAGTATTTTAAATGTTAAGATTTTCACAGTATGTTAGTGTTTCTGAGTGATAACATGAATTTGTGAATCAGAGTTATGATGTATTAACTTACAGAAATGAACAGTTAGATTTTTAAATAACTTTTCTATAAATGATTTTAAAAAGTATTGAATTTGATTCGCAGTGAGTCAGGTGAATTACTTAAAAATGAATTAAAAAAATACAAATACAGTACATTTTAAATGTTTTGTTGTGTGTTCAGGTTGCAGATTTTTATTCACACTTTTCTTTGTCTCGGAGATGAAAATGTTTTCAGACGGCTGTCATCAGTTAAGACTACCTCACCACTCTCAGACATGTCCAATATGGGACAGACGACAGAGGACTACTGGGCTGTCAAATCAAAGGTAAAACTTTTTGTCTTGATGGTGATAGGTTATATCTAGGAATGTCTGCTGTGTGGACGGTTTTAATTTTTATTTCATTTTTTGGGGCTTTTGTACTTATTTTATAGGAAAGTGGAGTGTAGCCAAAAAAGTAGGGGTCCATGGGCTCTGACATTGACATTTTTCTTGAAAATCCTAATTTCAAGAAAGGAATATTTTAGTCCTGTAAAATTATTTTTGTAGAGATGGAGTACTTTTGCCATAGAGTGCACTAAATATGTCTTGCTTCTATGATTTGCTTGGTTTGCTACCAAGAGATCCAGAAAAGGCCTGAACAACTTGCATTGTTTCAGGAGCCACAATATGTATGGGTATATGATGATATAGCCTACTGTAAGCAGAGTGCATTTCAGGAACATTTATTTTAATATTCCACTCACCCATAATAATTTTTTGTTGCAGGCTTCATAATTTTAAATCACAATCTTACACTGAACCACAAAACCAGTCATAAGGTTCAATTTATGTAAATTCAGTTTTATACATCATTTGAAAGTTAAATCAAAAGATTTCCATTGGTGTTTGGTTTATTAGGATCTGACAATATTTGGCCGAGATACAACTATTTGAAAATCTGGAATCTGAGGGTGCAAATATAATCAAAATATTGAGAAAACTGCCTTTTAAATTGTCCAAATGAATTCTTAGCAATGCATATTACTAATCAAAATTTAAGTATTCATAGTAAGATTTTTTACAAAATATCTTCTTGGAACATAATTGTTACTTAATGTCCTGATGATTTTTTGGCATAAAAGAAAAATCAATAATTTTGACCCATACAATGTATTTTGGCTATTGCTGCAAATATACCTCAGCGACTTAAGACTGGTTTTGTGGTTCAGGGTCACATTTATATCGTGTGTGTACATGCAATCTTAAATTACATGTAGTTTTAATAAGCAATCATATTTTAATAAATGTCATCCAAGCCAGCACATTTTTCAATCTAATATGATCGCATGAAGTCTCATTATTGATGCATTGATCGTGCTTTCAAAACACACCATTAAATTATAATTTTTTTTAAACCACTCTTAACAATCTGCTTTGCTGTTGGTAGGGTCATAGCTGCAAATGCCAGGCAATAATTCTTCTGCCATTTCCACCCCTGTGTCTAAAGGCCATTTGAAAAGCTCCGTCAGGTACAGTTAAACAGCTGGAATAGGGAAAGGTTGCAGTCTCTCACCTGTGTGTGTGAGTCTGAGCGCTGATGGGAGCCACTGGAGGGAAGCGCTGAACCCTGAAGAGCAGGGTCCGAGCCAGATGCACTCTCTGCCAGGCCCGGCTGTGGAGGATAGGGTGCTGTTCTCTTCCCCCTCGTGGCCCGCAGTCAAGCCTGGCTACACACACTGATTAGAATTAATGCAGGCCCCTGATTTAATATAGAGGAGAGATTTGGCTTCTAATTGTTCTCTCACTTGGCGATTCAGTTCACTGATCTCAGGTTGTTTCGGATCATTCTTACTTAGATATTTTTTTGTTCCAGTTACTGTTTTTCTGCATTCTGGACAGTTGTACAAATTAACAGGTTTAAAAGTCTGAAATAGTGAAGACCTAGACATCTTTGGGGCAGGGTGGGGTCGTTTATCTACTGTGATATTACCATGTTTTTTGGATTTTTTTTACCATAGCACAATATTTAGGACATGTGCCATAGTAAAACCACTGTATATTTTGCATTATCATGGAGTACTGTGACAAAACCATAGTTATTGAATATTGTAATCATATAGTACCATAGTATTTAGTTCAGTATTTAATCTGACACATCATTGTAACACAATAACACTGTGGCACACAATATCACTTTTGTGTATGCATTTTAATTACTGGAGATATTGTTGAACTTTTTGGCATTTTTTTCCCACTTTTGAATAAATTATACCAAACAGATTGTTATCTATATTAATAAATACCAACTACATTTTAACCTCATAATCATGTTGCAGGTAATTGAATCATCAGTGTTTAGTGGATCAAGCTTCTGGCTAGTGTTTCGGATTCATGTTTATAATATACTAATTCAAATTACAGGGAACTAGAGAGTGGAATGAGATGTACATGTAGTTTGGTATTACCACATTTGCACATTTTCATGTTTCAGCGCTAAAATTTGTGAGGGAGGAGGGTTTTTGGTAGGAAGTGGATGTTTTCCAGAAGGACCGGCATGTCTCATTGCTCCATGAGAACAGTGTAAGGGATCATGGGGGAGCTCCCAGGTGTTGTGGCTCTGTAATGGCCACAGCGTGTGACTCATGTAATGAGGGGCGTTTCACGCAGTTAACCATGCCTCTACTCTCTGCAGACCAGACCACCTGCTCTTTGTGCATACCAAGTGCTTTCCATCTCAGCTATTAAATCACTACTCACTTTTATGTGACGTAATAATGATTGCTGAGATTCTAGATTTACTACCATGTTAACATGAATGGCCGTTTAAAAAAAAATAAAACAATAATAATACTTTTTTTTTTCAGCGAGGATACATGAAATAAAATTGAACTATTTTAAACATTGATAATGATAATAAATATTTCTTTAGCATCCAATCAGCATATTAGAAGGATTACTGGTCTATTGATAAACTTAATATTTCACAAAATGACTGTTTTTACTGTATTTTCAATCAAATAAATATATGAGACATCTTAAAAAAAACACAGACCCCGAAACTTTGCATTGAAGTGTGTTTTAAAGTGAAATGGCAAATTAATAGTGATATAAATAGTGTTATGTTGAGGATGCTACTTTTGTTGTTGCAAAGATTTTGTCCAATTGATTAGTAGTATCAATGATTTTTAGATTTTTTACTAATCAAAACTCATCTTTTTAGCTTTGCATTTATTGAATGAGCACTGTGCAATGTCTGAACTGATTGCACTATATTTGATATATAATCATTTTCTATTCTTAACTGTTTTAAACTCCTTTTAAACCTCTTAAATACATTTTATTTTACTATTTTCAAAGTTTTTGAATTCCTTGTTTTATTATTATTATTATGATTATATTTTATTTTATGTAAAGCACATGGAATTACCGTTGTGTATGAAATGTGCTATATAAATAAACTTGCCATGCCTTGCTTTGCCTATAATAGAATTGAGTAGATTGTGGGAAAAAAAATAAATAAATAAAAATATTGATAATGTTTGATTCTATGCCATGGTGAACAGCTCATTAAACAGAATAAATAATTTAACTCGTTCAGCTGAACAGATCATTAAATTGCATTCAAATATGATCGGTTTTAATAATGTTTATATATTAAGGCTAACAATTTATTTTAATGTCTTTGAAGATGTCTTTTATTGTGACAAATGAGTAAACATTAAATAGATGAAAAGTAGCTTTAAAGTTTAATATTTAATTAGATTTATTTCCATATCATTCAACATAAGCCTTTATGCTTATGTTTACAGCAATCAGTTTGGTCTCTTAATGTGATTTGACAGATGTTTTGACCATTGAGTCCATTAGCTTCCATCATATAATCTTTGCTGTTGGATATTGCATGATAGATATGCATGCATTCAAAGGTGGAAAAATAGACTACTTAAAAAAGTATTCCTGGGGAGTGAGAAATCACAGGGGGCCACAGTTGGTGTTTCTAATATAGATGCTTTTGGTCCTTTTAACAGCTGATGTCTCCTGATAATGTATTCTATAAATAGTAAGGAAAACACTTTTCTTTGCAATGTCAGTGAGGCTCCATTGAAAGAAGCCCAGAAGTGAGAGCCAGATGAGATAGTTAACATCTGTTACCTGCTTTTGGGAAGACCATCGACATCGACGTCAACCAAACTCCAGCCTGCAGTGCCTTACCTGATTTCTAACTTTTAAAATACATTTTGTTGCAGACGCTGTTTCCATTTTTTTTCCTTTTTGAAGTGGAGGAGCCATTTAAAGAGTTGGCACTTGTAAGTGGTTCGTTAAAATGTAATTTAAAACTAATTAAAATGGCATTTGATAATTAGTTTCAGCTGACAAATGCTTTTAATGATGTAAATGAATTCACTCAATATATTTATGTATAAATCCATGCTGACAAGCAGATGGACATTTCTTGGCATTAATTCATAATTTTTATTGGTCTCAGACAGTGCCGATTGCATACAATTTCGTAATTTAAGTATTTAACTAAACATTTAATATTATTGATCGTGGATATTTATAATCTATTATACTTTTTATTATTATGTTTATTAAGTAAAGTAAAAGATTACTCATTTATGAATTAAATTGATAAATGAGTGGCTCTGAACTTCATAACCAATTTTGGGATAAAACTATACTGAAAGCAAATAATAAAATAAAATAAAAAATATGCAGTTTAACATATAATCACACATAATAGCTTCTGAAATAGATATTAACTTTTAATGTTAAATTTTAATTTTTTTTGTTGATTTGTTTACTTATTATATTTTTATTATTATTAATATTTATTTACACTTTGCAGTGAGAGTTTAAAATAACTTCCAGCAGCAGTTAAAGTGCCTGAACCACAAAACTGAATGTGAATTCTGGAAACTAGAGCCACCTCCCTCCCCTCCAAGTCTCTTAAAATCTATCATGTAGGAACTGCAGGATATCACAGCTAGACAAGCTGCTCTCTGGCCTGCTTTGATTACGGCACATGGACGCCCGCAGTTTTAGACGACAACACCGGTGGCACGCAGAGCTGTAGTGATGCTGAATAATGCATGCACTCAAAGTTGGAGGGCAGGTGTACCAGGCGCTGCCGCTGACAGACGGGCATCGGAGCACAAACGAATGTAATCTGTTTTCCCTGGCGTAGAGAGGCTCTGCTGTAAAAGGCACTTTTTCTACCCATTGCTCAGAAAATAGTCTAGATAGTCTACCTTGATCTCCTTCCCGGTTTGGGGTCTTTATTGAGTAGAGGATATGTGTCCTATCATGGATTACCCTCTAAACAGTCTGTAATGATGTGAATCATTGTGTCACTATCATAGATTTAATGTCGAAGTGTTGAAATGTGTCAGAATCCTGTCTGTAAACGAGTGGTTCTGAACTGGTGTGTAATAACCCATTTTGGGATAAAACAATACTTAAAGGGTTAGTTCACCCAAATAGCAAAATTATGTCATTAATAACTCACCCTTATGCTGTTCCAGACATGTAGGCCTCCTTTTATCTTCGGAACACAGTTTAAGATATTTTAGATTTAGTCCGAGAGCTCTCAGTCCCTCCATTGAAGCTGTGTGTACGGTATACTGTCCATGTCTAGAAAGGTTAGAAAAACATCATCAAAGTAGTCCATGTGACATCAGAGGGTCCGTTGGAATTTTTTGAAGCATCGAAAATACATTTTGGTCCAAAAATAGCTAAAACGACTGATTCTGATTCCAACTGATTCTGTGTTAGTGTTATGAGCGCGGGTAAAAAGGCTTGAATCAAGGGCAATCATCGCCAATGACGCCATTACGTCGAGCGCAAAAGAACCGGTGAACCGTTTTCTTCAACCGGTTTATTGAATCGAACTGTCCGAAAGAACTACTGGTGATCCGAACACCGATGCAGCCGGTTCTTGACTCGTGAACGAGTCAGTCTATTGTTCGTTATCTGGATCGGCTCGGTGTTCATCTTCACAGCAGTTCAGTCAGTGTACTGTTTGAGTGCATGCATTACTTCAAGGATGTTGGTTTGTTTGAACTCAGAGGGAGTGTAAGCCACATTAAAAAAAAAGTTAACATAAGTCATTTGTGGATAAATGCGTATTAGAGATGTGAACCGTTTAAAATGATTCAGTTCGATTTGGTGAACTGAATGATTCGTTCGCGAACCGGATATCTAGACTGTTTTGATTTGAACTCTCTCTCACAACAGACACGGAAGAGAAGACAATGCTGAATAAAGTCGTAGTTTTTGCTATTTTTGGACCAAAATCTATTTTCGATGCTTCAAAATATTCCAACGGACCCTCTGATGTCACATGGACTACTTTGATGATGTTTTTCTTACCTTTCTGGACATGGACAGTATACCGTACACACAGCTTCAATGGAGGCATTGAGAGCTCTCGGACTAAATCTAAAATATCTTAAACTGTGGTCCGAGGATAAAAGGAGGTCTTACATGTTTGGAACAACATGACGGTAAGTTATTAATGACATAATTTTCATTTTTGGGCGAACTAACCCTTTAAAGCAAAAAAAAAAAAAAAAAAAAAATCTCAAAATAGCTACAGTAGACATTAACTTTTAATGTTTAATTTTTGACTTTGAATGTTTTTTTTTTTTTTTTTTTTTTTTTGATTGATTATAGGATGATATGATACCAGAAAGCTAAAAAGCTGCACATTTGCATTGTTGAATTTTGCTTTGAACATTTGCACTGCTTTTACCAAAACCTTTTGTTTGAAAAGAACACCAAATATCCTGTGGAGAGATTATAAACAAATAAACAATAATACATTGAAAGCTTTGAAAATAATTAAATTTCAATCACTGCATTATTATTTATTTTTTTCAGACAGATGCAGTGGTGAATAATTCCGATAATGTTCAGATAATATTGTGAATATATATATATATATATATATATATATATATATATATATATATATATATATATATATATATATATATATATATATATATATATATATATATATATATATATATATATATATATATATATATATTATACCCATATGGCCTGGTTTATAGGATAGCCAGTTGTTCAAACTAGATAATTTAATTTTTTTGGTCTGTTTGGCAAAAGGCAGATCACTTTCCTTAAACCTGCTCTAAAGTTATCCAAGGCTGTTATCACAGTCGACTGTGTGATTTTTCACTTAAGGATGACTGAGCATTATCCTCTATTCAGTTTGTCTGAACAATGATTTGTTTATAGGTTAATTTTCTGTTGTTGGTGGTATTTTGTTTGCGTAAGTGCATCTTTGTATGTTTCACTTGTATGTTTTCTTTATGTGTGTACAAGTATGATAGTTTGCAGAGGTCTCAAAGCCCTTGACCAGCCCTCACGGAGCATTTGCACAGCAGATTAGACTTCAGCGAGGGCTTATTCCACACGACTTCTCCCAGAGAAGCTGAAACGCCCTCCTCATGACCCTCCCGCTGAAGCGGAGCTCTACCAGGGTTTGAGAGACTGATTACAGGGTTAGAACAGCTATAGCTCACAGAAGCAGAAAGGACATTGGTGGAGATTTTCTGTCATTGCCATCATGTTATCTTTGCTAAAGACTACATTGATAAGGTTACTGAAACAGTTAGTTCTCAAACCTGGTCTCCAGCTGGCCCCGGGGGTCCAGTTACTCACAAAAAGCGGGATTTTGGGGGTGTGCTTTGGGTCAGACTCTGTGATCTATCCTTGAACATAAAAAAAAAAAAAAAAAAAAAAACTCAGAAGTGGCACCACATTGATGTTAGCTGCGCTGTAGCCGAGACTTCATGATTCTGGTGAGCTGCAAGAAAGAGAATTGACAGTAATCTGATTGTGGGAAAAATTGAATTTGGATTGAGTTTGGCTTGGCTCATTCTTTTAAGGGGAAACCCTCACATGTTGATGTGAGAAAGCACTCTTTTCCCACTTCCCTTCTTTTCACTTTCACTCTAGAACCATTCCCTTCCTCCTTGTCTAAATGATTAATCTGTTCCTAGCACAGGATGTTGTCCCAAGTAAGTCAGCATCTTGGCTTTTAGTATTGGGGAGAAAAACAAGCCTGCAGTGTTTGTTGGCCGAGACTTTAACAAAATCAGAAACAGCCACTCTAACAGAATGTGGCTGAGGTGCTATAATAATTTGTTTCTTCTCCTGAAGGATTGACTGGTTTCTGGCAAGTCCATAAATGTGATTCTTTGCACTTCAGTATAACAGTTTTATGCAACGTGTGTGTTTGGGCTCGCAGCCTTATTGACAAGGCCACCTGTTACACCACGTTCTAACCCACAAGTCTCTCTGCTCCGCCACCAACCTGGACTACCATGTTAATCGCGATAATGTACTTGATCACAGGCGTGTAGCAAAGCACCTATCATAGGGGGGCCGGTAATGAAATGCTGGCCATATCACTGGATGATTAATGTGCAGGTACTCTCTGAAGGTCATCTCAGATTTTCGCCTTCGGATTATCATTAGCTCAGGCGTGCTCTAAGACGTCTAATTCATCATCGTTTTTTAGGTGGCACCGATACTATATTTTCATCGCAGCCAGGAAGATGAGCTGCTGCGGACATGCAAATGAGCCAGGGTTTGAAGTTAGCATAAAATTGATTTTGTAAACACCGATGGTCATGATTTTCTCTTTGATTTAGCTTGAAATTGTGTCTTGCACTTCCATCGACTTGGTTAGTTGTCATTAAAGGTCACTTGAGGATGGGAAGACCCGTTTCTGTGCTTGATGCGTTAAAGTAATAAATCGGCATCGTATTCCATTTGTCGCAAACATTTGCATCAGAGGACGATAGTAACAAAGGTTTTTGCGCTGTTCATTATAAAAGGTAAGAAAGTATCTTGCAAAGTGCAACAGGTGCCATTCATCATCCCCAGATCTGAACTAATGAAATGACTTTTGGGAAATAGAGAGAATATGAAGGATGCAGAAGTGGATTGCACACATGGAGGAACAATGCTGTGCTCATCAGTTCATAGGTTTGCTGCAGCCAAGAAAACTGAACATATGGATGAGCCATATATTCATTTCCCTAGCTCTGAGTGAGAACCCTAGGAACTTCATTTCTGCCCTTATGAAAGTCAGAAGGACTAGTAAGTTTGGAAACTGCTGATTGGAATAAATGTACTGTGGATTAAATTGTTAACACTATATTATCAAATTTAGTTTGAATCTGACCTGTGTTGTTTTCCAATCCTGTTTCTTTTCTCTCTCTGGGTTCATAATCATGAATCATTCATCATTTTCTGTCCTCTAGCTGGGGGGTGGGTGGGGGGGGTTCTTCCAATCAAATATTTTTTCTTTTTTTCAGTTGATCTACTTATTCATTTATTTTGGAGAGAAACATTTTTTTATTAAAACAAATTTTGGAATACCTACGGTGATTATTAATGGAAAAAATTGTGAAAAAAAATATTTGAAAAGAACAACAACAAAAAAGGTATTTTTCTTATCTCTCCAGAGGCTAATGCCAAAGAAAAGGATCAGGTGAAGAAAGAAAAGAAAGTCGTATGTGCTGAACACCTTTGGTGTGGTGGAATACTGGCTAGTACAAAAGATCAAACGTTTTGTAACAATGCTAGGCTAAAATCAAAGCCACGTCATTTGAAATGTAAATTAGCCTTTGAATTACAAGCTTCCATTCACTTTAAAGCAAGATATATTTGGCGTACAAAGTGTGTTTTCCTGAAGCTTAATACCTATAAGCTAATAAAAAAAAACTCTTAGCTCTGCACATATATGCATGTGCACTAGCGGACCTCATGTTTTCCAGAGATAATTGTTCTGCTAACTCTGCTGACTGAGATAGAACAGGACACAGCAGACAGGAAAACATAAAGGCTAATGCGACGCTTATCGTGGCACGATTATGCAATCCTAAACACTTTCCCAGTCTGAGGGACTGCTGCTAAGGGAATTGAGTCTCCTTAGCTATTAGCATATCATTAAAGGGAATGTGAGCAGCTGATTTGGAAATTAAATGTAGCTTACTTAGCCCTAATGAATAATGCATATCAGATCATCATGGACATGCTGACAAGTGCAGGCGTTATAGGAGGAGACATGGGAGGGGTTGCAATGTCAGAGAGGACGGACTAAAGGAACTGAATGAAAGGCTTGGTTCGATTCCGCTATTCGATTCCGCTTTTACGACCACTTCTTTAGTTTGCTGGAATAGAAGAAAAGCCAGTCATTAGAAAAGCTTTATGACATGGAAAGTTGATTTGAACGTAACAGTTGAAGGAGTGAATCCTGAATAGTAAGTAAATAGAATAGGTTTGCTGGTTTGAACCTCGCATGAAGCGATTTGTGAAAAGTGCCCTATGAAATCTGGTTAAATTAATTAATTAATTAATTTATTTATTTATTTTTGCAAATTCCTTTATTTTTCCTTATAATTCTGTTATTTCCTGTATTCTGTTTTAATGTAGGCTATGAAATAAATTTAAATAATAAAAAAAGATGAAAAAAACATTTCTTGACTGAAAGATTTCAGAATCTTTTAAAATAATATCAAACGAATTTGATCAATTTCTGTTTATGTTTTGGCAAAGTGCTGCACAAATGAAAACATGATAGAAAAATTGGTTGATTTTGTATGATACTGTTTATTGTTTTAATAAACTTTATTATTATTATTATTACATGGAAAAATACTACTGTACAATAGTAATATATTTCAATCATAATTTTTAAAATTAGACCTTTAATTTGGCAACCTTTGAGTTTCTGTGTGTATATGTAACAGTAGTTTCATGAAAAAGAACTCTCAGAGCAGCACTGGAGAGTTCTGCTTCAAACACCATATGCTAGAAGACATCATGAGTTTGTGTTGTAGACAAAACTGTTCCGGTCATTCCCACTGAGACACACAAACATGCAAACTAAATATAATTTTTCATAACTGGATTCTGGGATTCCGTCTATGTTTTCAGCATTGTAGAAATCATAGGCCCTTACCTGAACCATCATCATTGTGTTCCTGAGCAATTAATCCCAGGTTGCTTCAAGGGGGACTGTTATTTCGGATAAAGGTATGTTCCAAACGGCTTCCTACTTCCTTCTAGGAGTTTTTCCAGGGCACTGCATACTGGATATGTGACATTTGTGAACAAAAAAGCTGAAATTTCTATCAGTTTCCCCCAATGTCACTCAACACTAAGTGTAGAAAATCAAACAGCAAGCTAAAATGGCTTCATCAAAGAAGACAAAGTGGTGAAAAATACAAAACAACAGCCAGAGCGGCAGATGTAGGCTGGGGAAAGCAGAATCAGTTGTAATGGGGCGCCAAATGAGCTGTCAATAAAAGGGAGTGCACACCAGATGGACACTCATGTGAAAATAGCTGCACTTTGAGTAAGACTGAGTCAAAGTGCTGTGAGTTTTATTTATTTTAAAATTCTTACTCCAAATTTTACATCACAGGCCCACAGATTTCATGTGTGTTTATTTCCCCCAGGCTACATCATGACTAAGTAATGAGCAGAACAATACAACACATGCAAATTAATGCTTTCTATTTTAATTCTTCCCTTCAGAACATCCCAGTTCCAGTGGAATCATAACAAATATATTTCACTTTGCCCCTGTTGTCTACTGCCACAGGGTAAGAGCTTATCCAGTCTTACGTAGGCCATGTTTCATGTTCCAGCAACCAGTTAGCTTCCACTTTGCCTGTAAGTTGTAAACAACATTATCTACATCTGTTCTGAGAACTCTTTCAAGGTTATGTAAGTTTCTGTTTTTGCTGCACAGGTACTTCAACTGCAAGATAAGATGTTTTGTGCTCTGTAATCTCTTTTTAATGGATTGTGAGTATGATCTCTTATACTAATGGATGAACTTATAACCGTAAACCTTTAACATCCACGGAACCTTTCCACTGCAAAAAAGGTTCTTCATAGTCGAAAAGGTTCTTTAGGATATATATATATATATATATATATATATATATATATATATATATATATATATATATATATATATATATATATATATATATAAACTATTTCCCTGAAAATTATTGTTGTTGTTTTATTATTATTATTTTTAAGTTTAATTTTATTAGGTCATAGTTTATATGTTTTAATTGGCATTATTATGGTCTGTTTTTTTTTTGTTTTTTTTAGCTTTCATTAAGAATCAAGATATATATTACAGCAGTTTTTTTAATGATGGTTTAAGTACTTTTTATCACTGTTTTTGATTCAGATTTGTAGATTTTTTTTATGCTGTCACTAAAATGTATTTCATGTTTGAGCTAGATAAATTCTCTAATTGTATAATTTAATTGTGTATTTATATTTCTTCACTTGGCAGATGCTTTTATGCTGTGTGACTTGTACTGCATTCAAGGTAAACTTTTTAAATCAGTTCATATGTTCCCTGGGAATTGAACCCACAACCTTGGCATTGCTACTCTACTGTATATATCATTTATACTTGTTCTGAACAAGTATTTCTGTTCTGACTCTATAGAGCTGAGTTGTGTCATAGGGAGAAATTAAAATAAAATACATAAATTTATAAATGTTGTATTATTCTACTCTTTACTTAGTTGTAGTAGTTGATGTAGCCTTGGTGAAACAAAGATACAGAATATCTATAGATGTGACATGTGACACAAAATTTGGAGTAATAATCAAAATCAGAATGATAGCTCCTCAGAATGATATATATATATATATACAAGCAACTAACAAAACACTGAAGTAATATAACAGGGCAATATATATATATATATATATATATATATATATATATATATATATATATATATATATATAATATATATATATATATATATATATATATATATATATATATATATATATATATATATTGCCCTGTTATATTACTTCAGTGTTTTGTTAGTTGCTTGTTGTGTAGGTAACTGCTTTTTGGCTTCTTTAGCTGCCCTAACACTGACCATGCTAGGTTTATCTTAGCCATATTTACATAGACTTCAGATGGGTTTGCTGGAACTCTCCCTGGAGTAACTGCATAGAACGATCTGCCTAGCCACCATTACGGGCACATGGTAACAAATTGACATCCTTGTACTTTGTGACAAGCATGAGATTCAGGAAGATGATGTGTTCAATAGTGCTACAAATGATCAGATAATGTGGGAGCTGATGGCTGCTGCTGGGGGGAGAGTTGTGCATTTCATTTATGACTGTGCCGCCATCAGATGCTGATTCACTGTCAGGAAATGGTGGAGAGCGTGCCAGAAGTCACACAGATGTTGCATTGTACTCATCTTTTCAAAACGAATCTAACGAGCAGGCGGTGAGAGAATGTGTCCATGGATTGAGGACAAACAGTGTTGATTTTAGGAGTTTCTCAGCTGTGCCATTAAGGGTGAAGGAATTGTAAACATATTTAAGGCTGTATTCACATCATCTGATTCTCGTTACCAGTGGAACGTGTCATGCAAATGCATCTGCTGAGGATTCGAGGAATGTAGAGTTTATGGGATCTCAGAGGGATAACTTTATGAAGTTGCACTGAAGATTTTAAAATTATTAAATAGACTATGCTAGATTGGCCACACATATCAAATTCTAGAACATGGGTTAATGGTTAGGCAAGTATTTGAGTCATAGGCACATTAATGCACACATTGTGTTGATTTAAGATTTACATATATATATTAGTGGTGGGCTATATTATATTTTATATAATCTGGCTGAGGCCAGCCTAAAAAGATGCTCAGGACAGTTGATGGGCCACTGCTGCATATCGTCACGAAAGCTTATCTTTTTCACATGTTTTTACGCCTTACTGCTTGTCGATTTAAACATTAAAGCATCCAAACACAAGACGTGGAAAAGCTGAACAGAGCTTGTTACTCGCGCGCTGTGTTCTTTGCGGAGAGAGGGATCGAGGGACATGTATCATGGACAGCGACACTGAACCCAGCTCTCTTTTGCGAAGAGAAAGGCGTCTCAAAACACTTGAACATCGAAATTGCTTATTTTTGCTCTTGTGCCAACAAATACATACAAAATTTGTCAAAATATCCACCTGGGAATTATGCTCGAAAAAACTGTCATTTATTTCTTAAGTGAAAGTAAACAGTTGAGGGAAAAAATGGGATGTGTATTATATTATAAAAAATGGGATGCGTTCATCGTCTCTCAAAGTGAACAGTGTGTTTGTGATGGTGATTTTTGTGACATTGTTCCGCCATTAGATGGCAACAAGAGACTGTTTTACGATTCAGCAATAAAGATTGTTATATTGAAAGAGACTGAAACTGAAGTTATTTTTACTTTTAAAAACAGCTTGTAAGACGCAGTTAACAATTGCACTGATTAGCGCTGACATCGGAAATCACCCTTAACCGATGATAGGATAGTAGGAGAAAGATATCGCTTTCCTCAGCGGGTATTCAGATTGATGTTTTATTGTGAATATGAGATTGAGCTGAAGAATGAATGCTGAACTTGCTTAGTCAATCTCTCTTATAATACTCTACACATAATACAGATAACTTTTAATACAGTGATAGAATAAGCTTTCAGTGAAGCAGCTCAACATTCCTTTGTTACTAGTTATAAAGTGACATTTTTGAATTAGTAACAGATCTTGAGCTCAGCTGTTCAAACTGTCAAACTGAGATTTGAATCTGTGGCGGAAGGAAATAGTTCTGCACAAGAAATTTCTTATATACTTATAACATATCTACTTTTGTGATATTGCTATATATATAATGAATTACAAGCAGAAAGGACACTAGCCAGTTCATAGACCTTTTCCTCCTTTAAAGTACTGTGTGTAATGTAGACTGGTTGTATAATTCTGTGTTACATACCAGCACATTTATGGATGTACCATAATGAAACATTGCTTTTCAGTGTCTTATGTTCACTATGGTGTGTTATGAATGCATAAAGCTCAATTCCAGTCTATGAAGGATTAAACATTGGGAGACTGAGATGCTGAAGTGCATTAGTTAGGCTATCCTTGCTATTTGATTAGTTAATTTTGCATGATTTATACATGTATTATCTGAATTTAGAGTTATTTATCTTAGCCCTTTTTATATTGAGTCAGGTAGGCACTTAAAATGTGTGTTTTTGGAGTTTTATATAATTTGGATTGTAATGAACATTGCATGCACTAGATGGCAGCACTGGCTAAAAGCCCTCTGCTGTCACATTGAAGTTTGTCTTTGACATGCAAGAATGTTGAAAGTGTGAAAAGAACAAATACTTCTGAGGGGCACATGTAAATATGGGTATACATAACCTAAGTCCTTCAAGGCATTCTCACAGTGGCATTCTGGAAAAAAATAAATAATAATAAATTGGAATCCCTCTGGGAATATGACGGGAGAAATTGAGGCGTTTAACATTTTCATTCAATCACTACCAGGGTCTGTAGGAATGCTGACAGCCTCAATTCAAGCAGCCTACATAAATACTTGATTTTTCTGTCATGTTCACTATGCTGCCAGTCTAAGCTTGAGGTTTGGCAGCGTGCTGTGGAAACACAACTGCTGCAGAAAGCTGTAGTCCTCCCAATACAGAGCTAAAAAAGAATCTCATAATCAATAACTAATTGGTTTTATTACCCTCCATACTCTCAATAATTGGCAAACAAAACACTGATTATTAATATGTACTCTCTTAATTTCCCCCAATTCCAAACCTGTGCCTCTTGCATTTTAAGCATGAATATTGACTCCAGTTTGCCTCAGGACAGCATATAAGGGCTGGGTGGGATACTGACCATATAATTATAGTTATAGGCAGTTGTTAGAGTAGGTGCCACATTTAATTAGGCGTGAATAAAACCAAGTCTGTGAAGGGTAGAATACAGTCTGTTCAATGTCAAATTGTTGTATATCTGTGTGATGATTATTCAGCTGAAAAAAAAAAAAAAATCCATTAAATAAGTTCACATTGATTTTGTAAATTGTACATGAAATCGTTCTTAGATAGACTTTTGCATTCATGGAAAAAGAGGACAACTTGTCACTTCTATGAATTATTTGCACGCATTCTGTTCATTTTTAGTAAATGAGCCCCAAAAAAAGATAAATATGTATATAGGTCCAACCTTGTCTGTTCATTTGTCTGTTTGAACAGAAATAAAAAATAAAAATATTTTTGTAAATGGTATGGAGTGTTTTATCAATATCTGAAGAACCAATTTCTCTCCATCTCTCTCTCTCTCTCTCTCTCTCTCTATATATATATATATATCTATATCTATATGATGCATAATAACACAGAGGATTGTTGTCAGAAACACTGAACATATGGGTGAATCTTACAAAGCATGACCAGGTCAGAATTCATCCTAGAATTGAAATGGGGAAAATATACTTACTCAGAAGTTTGGGGTTGGCAAGATATTTAAAAAGGTCACTTATGCCCAGCAAGCAACGGCTGCATTAACTTGAGGAATTGAAGAAATTCTATATAAATACTATTGTTATATATTTTTACAATTAAATTATATACTTTTTTTATTTATTTAAAAATACATTTTAATTTTCACACATAATTTACTGTGATGACAAAGCTGTTTTTTCACATGATCGTAGATAAATCATTATAGCCTTTGAACTGTGGAAGTTGACAGGCATGTTTATGTGTGTCTCTGCCTGGGGCCTGTTGTGTGGGCTCTTGGCAGGGAGTCCTCACCACGCAGAGGGTGATCTCATTTTCGTAATGGGCTTTGTTGCTGTTCGTCGTTATTAACATTGGCGCTGCTCTCGGGGGGTCTTGGAGAGGCATTCAGTCACACACCAACCTGTCCTGCTTTACATTTGACACCAATTATAACTTTTGTTTTGATTAGAACTAAGTGGACAATCTGTATAAAACGCTGCGTAGTTGTATTTATGCAGATGTATTCAAAAATGCAGTTGGTAAACACATTATGTGCTAGTTTAGCAACAAACTGCACTCAGATTGCAGGTGGCATGCATGCAATTCTGTTCATTAAACCAATTTGATAACAAAATCAAATATTTTGTTAATAAGGTTAAGTCTGTAGTTTCTGGATACTATAATATTTTAATATTTTTAATAATTTATATTATAATAATTTGCAGTTACTCTGTTTACATTGGTTCAACCAGTGGTTTGAGTTTAAAGCGGGGCTGTATATATGTTTGGAAACGTGGCAGATGGTTTGAAAACATTACTTTTGAAATTGCATTTGGTGATACTAGTAGTGGAGAAATTACTCACTTCACCATTAACTGCCAGTACAGAGTGATGCAAGTACTACTCATGCACAGTAATAATTACAGTAGCATACCAATCTTGCTGCCAAAGGTGAATAGTTGAGTTTAAACTTCTCTGACTTCCTGCATTCAATCATTTGTTATGTATGCCATTTGTTATTTTCCGATCACCTGATAGAATGACCAATAATTTACCACTCTGTGAAAATAAGCAAACAATTACACCAACATCAAATCACCACCATGTTTTGAGCTTTTAGCTTTTCAAACCAGAAGTTTTGGGGGTTTTCCGGTCTTTATTTATTGACATTGGATGGATACAATTTCTGCTGTGCTAAGTTTCAACAGTGGGTTATAACACTTCAGCTTGTGTTTGAGAATGAGCCAGAGTTTTGTTTTGTGTACAGTTTAGCCATTTTAAGTGCAATTTAGAAGTACTTCTTTGCTTAATGTAGTTGGTGCCAAATTGCTAAGAGCAAAACAAATTGGTAATAGCATGAAATAGTGGAAAAGTGATGCAAAAAACACAAAATAACACCTAATTTTGACATCGCTGAATTGAATTGCTTCTATGGAAGGCACAGAAGTGTTCTGAAGCATTGCATAAGTTCAAAACCATGACAAGAAGTCGCAAGTAAAAAAAAAATTCTTGTGTATAAAATGCCCTTTCTGTAAATGCAATACAGATCTGGAGGGATGTTATTTTATTCCAGTGGATTCTTGTATGTCTCAAGTGACAAATAAACTTGAAACTAGAGAGGTTACGATAAGCCCGCATAGCAATTTAGTTTTCTGGGTGGATAATGATATCGTGGTCATTTGGATCTGTATCACAATTTGGATGTCGTACCATCAAAATTCAGCTTGACAATTTTATTGCAGCCCTAATGGACGTCTAGATGCTTTGTCATGTGATCTGGCCCTTCTGGACAGGTTTGGAGTCACTGGAACAGCAAAAATAATGGCTGGGGATGTTTCACTGCACAAATGGTCTCTAGACTACTGAAGCATGGTGGGGTTGTACTAGGGGTGTGCCATATCATACCGTCCACGATAATACTGGTTTAAATTTTAACTTTATAAAAAAAAAAGAAAAAAGGTTCTTATCAAGATATCAACGATATAGTGACCTGATGACGTATGGTGGACATATGTTCCCTAGCGTGCATAACAACAACACTACAAACCCAATAGTTGTGTTCAACTTGAAGCAGCGCTTCGCAGACTGATCGGAAAAGTATCACGAGAGGGGTTCTAGAGCATATTTCAGCACACACTCTTACTTTTAAAAATAGGCATATCTTTAGTAAAGCGGCGTGTTTAAGCTGGAGATGGCACGGGGGGAAAATGTTTTTATGTCTCTAGATGTTCTAGTGCCTAGATGTATAGATGTTCTAGTAATTTTGAGGCTATATCACCCACCGTGAAAATTATACATGGCCGAAAGCTAAATTGCCTTATGTTCCCACTCCCTCTCTGTTCCTTATCTGCTCCTTACATTTAGACAGTTGGTTTCTCTAACTGGTCTACTGTAAATCACATGTACTATAGGTGATTTAGACACTCCTTGTTACTGTGGTGGAAGCATATGTATGCCAGTTTCTGTGGACGATAGAAAAGCCTCGTCTGGACATCAATCTACACTCTTGGAATTTATTATCTCAAAGCTTTTAGAATAAAGCCAGATAATTAGCTGCAATGGAGGGAGAAAGCACTCATTGTAGTTACTGGCTTTTAGCTTCCCTCTACATTAATTAATGGCAGTCTCTCGTGATGTGAAAAAGCAGGAGTCTTTGAAAGGTCCATTACTGTTTCTTTGCAGTATACAATCTGTGCTGATCAGCCGAAGCACGGACAGCTAAATGTTTTCGTACTGTCTGCATTTTTAGGTAGAATTTGTAGCTTTTGAGATTTTGTTTAAAGGGTAGTTCATAACACCTGAGTAGGTATGTAACGATTGCAAAGATAAATTAAGAAATGATATGTAATTAATTATTTAGTAAACCGATATGTTATTGTGATTATTATTGTTACATGTTCATAATGACAGTTCGTGAAATCAGTATCGTGAATCGAATCGAATCATCAATTGAGTGAATCGTTACATCCCTACAGCTGAGGATCACACACTAACAGACTGTAAGGTATTTAAATGTAATTGTAAATAATAATAAAAAAAAACTATATCCTGTACTACTGTTCAAAAGTTTAGGGTCAGTAAGTTTAAAAAACATTTTTATTTTTTTATTAAATTTTTTTGAGAAATATTTTTGAAAATGAAACATTTATTTTAGAGAATTACTGTTATGTTGTGATTTCATTGGTATACAGTATGAAACATACTTGGGCATGCTAAATCATTCCATTCGGAAAGGAAGTGAATGCATTGTCTTCCTTTATTATTTTTGGTTGCAATTGTTACAAGGTGTAATGATTAGTGAAAAGTTTTATTTGAGAACTCTGTTGATGCTTATTAACACATTCTCACCCTTTGAAACATGGCCAAAGAGAGATTCCTGAACCTTGAAATTAAACCTCCAATGTACTGTAGTATTGAGTTTAATTTTGTATAAATGTTATGATTGCTCGTATGGGCAACTCAGTCTATATACAGTCACGTGGAAAAAGAACATATGATCCAAGATGTAGTTCAGTAGTGTGTAAATGTTTTGTTCACATTGCTGGGTGCTAGAATTCTCTAATAAGTTGTTGTTTAGCAGATGGTTTTGTCCAGTATATGTACTGTGTTTATTAAAGGGTCCCCCTGGAGTAACCTTGGGTTAAGTGACTTGTTCAAGGGCCCATTGGTGATAGTTCATGGATCGCCCCTTGTGGGATTCAAGCCTAGAACCTTATAATCTCTGTCTTTAATCACTTCTGCTTTTAGACATTCTTGAATGTGTTTGATATATGACTGTGATATTTGTCATATGATATCTGTCTAAGATTGTTTACTATTTTCTTGTGCTCTTGTAAGTTTGTGATTGCTGTTTGCATCTTTGGAGATGCCTTGTGTTTTAAATGAGAAAGACATGCTGCTGATTAGCACAGACCGGCATTATCAAGAAAAAAGAAAAAGTGAAGAAATTGTATTCCAGCTTTGATGTCGTATTTGGCAACCTTGGCACCTCGCACGGATGATTATAGCCTAAGGCTGACTGCTAAAATAGACCACTGTTTACTCAAAAATAAAATAAAATAAAATTGTGAATTTGATACAGTCCCTCATAGTGTGGCTGTTTTTTTTTACACAATTATATATTCTGTTTGTTTAATTGTTTCTCTTTTTTGATAGTTGTAATACATTTAATATGTATTTTTTTTTAATCTCTGGATTTGGTAGCCAATTGCATATATACTCTTAATATATTAGGTATAGTACAATAAGATCTACACAATTTAAAAATATTTAGTTTTAGTTTTGTTTAGTTTATTTTAGTTTTGCGTGTTGTTTTTGTTTGTTTGGTGTTTTTTAGTTTGTGTTTGCTAGTTTTTGATTTTGTTTGCTTTTGTTTTATTTTCGTTTTTTTTCTGTTTTTGACTGAAATCTGATTTATTGGTCATTGATGTATATGCTGGAAAAGATTCTGGAACTATTTGAAATTCAAATTACAAATGAAAATTTCATGAACACTGGCCTGTCGCGATAATTAGATAACGTGATTATTATTACCGCGACAACTGCGATTATTGTGCTTTTTATATGGCACAAGTCGGAGTCATACACCAAAAGAAACAGAAGAGCACCATTTTCGTTTTCATGCACTGTATAGCCTATATCGTCTGTAGCCATTCCATATCTTAATGTGAGGGACAGATCTGTATTTACATTGTTAAATTTAAGTTTACAGAAACTCGTCTTCCTTCTGCTGCAGCTGTCAGTTATTCTTCCCTCATCATTCAAACAGCACGTCACGTTCATTTATGATAGTCAGCACGGAAAGACTATCTCTCCAAGATGATATATTCCCATTATAATACTTGACGTGTACATAAAGGTCTGGGGATTCTTGTTGCTTTAAGCATATTCTTCACCCTGATGTGCATAAGTGCTGCAACTCCATGTTGCTTCAAGTGCATCATTCTGCACCCTGGATGTGCAAAAGAGTTTTGTGCCGGTCTGTTTGAAGCGTTTCACATTATCAAAGCTTTTCACACAGACAGTCTATTAGAAGCTTTTATTTTTCTCATGATTTCTATCTTATTTTCATGAATGTATTTTGTAAGACTACAAATACTTAACAGAATAAACATTTTTAAATTGTATACTGTATATTTTTGGACAATTAATTGTCAAATTAGGTGTTTGTGACAATCCTATACAGCGGTTTCTGTAATCACACAGACATCAACTCGCTTAAAGATGGGTTTATTTGCACTTCTGATTTTTAATGATTCTAGCATTGGTGAAAAAAAAAAGATGGCGTCTCGGGTTTCCTCCGAGCAGTGAAGATTTGAGGAGGTACGAAATGGTGTGCCGCCTTTCCGAAGAGAACAGTAAATCAGACACTGCTTGGGCTCCACCAGTGCATGAAATAGATGCAGTAATGAATTTGCAGTCAGTACATTAGCATGCTTTAGCCTCTGTCTCAATTCTTCTATTGAGTTCTCACTTCTGATAATCGTCTCTCTCATATTCTAAAATGCAAATTGCATTCGTATCAGAGCAAAGCTAGTAATAAATAGAAACAGCTCCAAATTGAGTTTTCAGAGGAGTTTTACAGCTACAACGCTCAAAATGAGTGAAAACTATGAAAATGATATTATAGTTGTGTGTGTGCATGGATATCTGGTATGTGTGCATGGATATTGTGGTTTTGTTTCATAGTCATAGCTTTTTGCTCTTTTAAAGAGGTTAATAAGTGAAATTGCCTCTGTTTCAAAAACTTTGTTTGTTTGTGCATTTTAGATTCAACCAATAGCATTAGTTTGTGGTACTATAATTTGTTTGACAAATGGCGGACAAGGCATTTTTATGGAAATTTTGTCATTGCTCTTGCAGTCATTACTTTTTGCAATTCAGTTGGTTTATAGATATAATGATGCATTTAAGAATCAAATTAGTTCAGTTTTTTTTAGCTCTTGCATTAGCAAAATTAGATGTTTTAATGCTTACATTGCCTTATCACTCTTTCCTTTTTTTAAAGCATAGTTGTTCCCGCTCATCTGTTTTTGTCCTAAACTAATGCAATCAAAGTGAAGGGCCTCGGAAAAATGGCCAATCGGGGTGGTGGGGAGACAGAAAATGAAAAAGAAGAGTAGAACTGTTAAATGTTTAATTGGGTCTGATCACCTTAAGTTAATAAATAAACAAACAAACACTTTAATTTTCACATCCTGAATAGGAAGGGAAAAAGAAGCTAATATGACAGAAAGCGTATTGATTTGGCTTACAGAGCATTCAGTAATGAAGTGTGGGATTGCATAATTCAACCCCTATTGTTGCAGATGTAATCTGGGATGTCTACTTTTTTTAACTGAATGCAATGCAGCTGCTGCTAATGGCATGTTATTCTTGAGGGCTGTGATAGGGATGTGGTAGCTGTGAACATTTCTCAGCTGCTGTCAGGTTATGATGTCTGTTTTAAGTTGCATGCGTTTGATTATCAGGGTAGTTAACCTCTTGACTAAAGAATCCCTGTTGCTTGTCTGCAAGGGACTTCAGATCATGGCTGTAAATTTAGGCATGGACGACAGGAAGACATGCTCCTACCAAAGTTAAGAGGCTATCGAATAATCCCTGCCATATTTCTAGCACTTGCACTGAGACTGAACGGAGATGATGAACACGTGATCTCGTGTTTAAACAACCCGATCTCACGGCAGTTCGTAAATATTTTACAAGGTGGCTTATTCGTACGAATTCGTACGACCACATTTGTACAAATTTATACGATTTTTGCCAAATCGTATGTATTTTACAAGTTGCACAATTCGTATGAATTCGTAACCGTCACTGGGGTTAGACACATCGTATAAAATCGTATGAGTGAGGTCGTACAAATTCGTACGAATAAGCCACCTCGTAAAATATGTACGAATAGGTCGTGAGATAGCTTTGGTTTAACAGATGAAGCAGATGTTTAAATCATAAGGGTAAAGTAATCCATGAAGGTTTTGTTTGTTTTAGGTCTTTCACGAATGAGATACACTTCCGTTTGTTCGATGGCATCACCACTAAAGGGCTAAGTGCATCTTTGTTCTACTTGAGCAATTCATTACTGTATGTTAATTTGTTGCTGGCGCCAGGAACTAGCCAAACAGAGCCCACAGCTCTCCATCTGGCCAGGCAATTTCAAACTGAGATGGGTTGTAGTAGGTGCTGCTCACGGAGGTGGGGGTAAAGATGAATAAAAGGGGGCTTTTTAATGGTCTAGTGTGCATTTATTGACTGCAGGGAATTTTCTGAGATTTGACAGCGGCTAAATTGCCCGCTCCCTCCGAGTTATTCATGAAGTCACAATGTAAAGCAATAATTGCCTGGCAATAGTAGATGCAATTTCTATGAACGCATGTCGGGCCACTTTGCTTACAAAAGGCGTGACTGGCTAAGCCGCTGTGTAATGATGGAGGTGCACAGAGCATCATTTCACCTCAAACGAAAGTGATCACAGAAGAGCGTGTCATCTTTGTGTGGCTTTCCTTGGTTTATACCTTTCATATACATGAAATCACTTTATTAAACAAGTAAGAGATAGAAATGAGTGGACACACAATTATTATTATCAGTTCTGCCTTTATGATGCCTGGTTTTGTGGTCTTCAGGTTTAAAGCTGTCTGAAGGTGTGATTTTTTGGTTACTTGATCAATAGGGCTGTAATACATGACTCCAGCATTTTAGGAGTCATTGATTTGCATTTTTTTTATATGAGAAAAAATAAATGAGACACTCTTAACTCAAAATGAGTGGTGACCCATACCAGTCTGCATTCTGTGAGGTGATATTATTACATGACACGGGATGTTTTTATTCACTTTCAAGTAGTTATCTAAGGGAACTTGCTATTAGCTGTACAATTTTGTCTTTAAGAACATAAATAAATAAAAATATTCATCTCCTATGTTGATTTGCATTTAGGCTTATGTGTAAAATTTTATAGGTGATTTTTTTAGGTGTCACTAACATCACAGAATAATAATAACAATAAAAAAAGGCCAAAAATGGTTGTTTTAAAACAAAAACATTTAATATTACTCAGCATAATTGCTGCATAACAATGCTTAAAAATCAGTTTTTTGTGCCACATTTACTCTATACATTCAATAATAAAGAAATGGATGTACTGTATAATTTCAGTACAGTAACAATTTATTTATGCATGTATTAGTTTTTTTATATGCCTTTATTAATGTCAGGCAATCAATTTTGTACCATAAAATTGAATTAGAATTTTGGTATTTGAAATTATGTGATGTTGATTATGTGATGTGAAATTATGTACTATTGATTTTTAAATATGCATTTACTTATTTGTTCTGGATGCTGAAAAATGATTTGACCTGGCACTTTTGCTGTATTGATGTGCTGAGGTTAACAGTTCATTTTAGCATGTCAAGTTTGTGACAGTATTGCAAATTCATGTTTCCTTTGATGTAAGACTGATCATTATTCTTGTTGTGTTTTGTGCACAGTGAGAGCAGGGACAGCATAAGAGGAACCTCTGCTGCCTCCCCATTAGTCCCCTGGCAATAACATGCTCTGATGATGGTCCTACAAAGCATTTTTCAAAGGCCATCTAATGGCTTCTGCCTGCTGCTGAAATATGTCATTAATGTCTGTGGCAATTATGAGAGTTGTCAGAGCTCCGGCTTTGTGCCGCTCTGTCCACGGATGAAAGGGTTGCGGGAAGAGAGAGAGGAAGGGCTTTTGGGAGGAATAAGAAAACAGTAGAAGCGGTGATGGGGAGGTAGTGGGAATTGCTTTACTTGGGTATTAATTGCGCAGAACTTCGTTGCTTCCACAGAGCAATATATATCTTTAAAAAAAAAAAAATAAAATAAAATAAAAAAAAATATATATATATATATATATATATATATATATATATATATATATATATATATATATATATATATATAATATATATATATATATATTTGATATTGTTGTTCTTAATGAAGTTAATATAGAACTTTCCTTAATGCTCTTTTAAAGTTTTAAATCTTGCTTTTAAAGATATGGGTCACCCAATGTGGGTTTATATATAATATATTTAATAAATAATGTGGGTTTATATAATTATTTATAAAACATATATAAATAAATAATATTTGTAATTATTATTTTTTTCATTGTATTTAATTAATATTTAATTAATCATGTTATTTTTTTTTTTACGTCAATTTAGGGATATTATGTATAGGAATTTTAAACAAAAAATTCTGTAAACTAAAAATAGCCAAATAAAGTTGTTTTTAAGTGTTAGTAATGTTTATATAATAGGTTTGATTTAAGTTGTTAACCTCTTGTAATGTTTTTGCTCATTTCTACAGTTGTAAAAGTTGAAATCTCTTTGCTGAATGATATACCCAGCAAATTCCATCAGGGATCATTTTGTACACCCAGACTATTCCAGGAGTGAGGTGCCTTTAGTTGGACAGAGCTTATAGCAGAAGCTTTGTGTGTCCATCCTTCCATGTGTGATCTTTTCAGCTATATTTAGCTCTCACTTTTCCCTGCCCACATAAAATCAGTGTTTTCTGCTGAGTTTGCCTGTCTCACTACACTCTGAACATGTGGAGGGCTTCTCCTGTGCCTCCCTGAGCTGCGGTGAGGACTTGATTGGCTGTCACACTTGTGTTTGCTGAACAGCTCCTGTGACATTGCCTTGATGGAAGACATGATTGACACCTCATCAGATACGACGAGTGCTCTTGTGCTAGTTCGCTCTCTGCTGGCTTGCGGTTAATTGCTGCAGTAAATGCTGCCCTTTAAAAAAACTAAAAAATTCTGGAGAAAAAAGTCCTTTTCTGCCTGAATTTCTTTTTCTGTGCTGCTTTGGAAGGTAGCATGTAAAAATGCACTTAGGTTGGCAGAAATTCAGGATGAAGGTCTAAAACAAGATGTTTAAGGATCCTAATAATATGTTTTTTTCTTTAAAAGCTATGGATCGACCAGATGCACACCACAGAGGCTCGAGGCATGAGTGCAGATGCAAATCAATCCCAGAGTGACTTCCTTTTCACACGCTGCAAAAAGCCAACACGTTCCTCCAGGTTGCCCCTAGTGGACTGGCCATGTGATTGCCATAGCTGCGGGTGGCTGGGAGAAATGAAGAGTTGGAATAGTGAGAGAAATTGAGGAAGTCTGACTTCCTGCCAATAGCGTCTACCAGTGCCAGGACTGTAAGATGGCAGGTGGCACAGATTTCTTTCCCTGGGGGATTAGCCAGCAAATAATAAAAAAGGGTAGACCTCCTTTTCTATCCTTTTTTCCCATGCTGCCGTCCCTCCATTTTGCTGTATTGGTTCCACAGATCCAGTATAGTAGGCGTTGAAGAGGAGCAGGCGGAGATCATGACTGTTATTACTGCCTCCTTCGTCTCTTATTAGCCCTGCCTTTCTCCTCGACACATCCTCACCATCAAAGCCTGTTTGGGTTCTGGGCTGGGAAGGCGAGAACCACGTGTTTTGTATCCTCTGAAATAAAGTGTCTTCTCATCACCCTCATAATATCTCTGAGCAGTCACATCCTATTGGCTTCTCTGGGCACGAAAAAATGGGGTTTTGTGCGTGCTGTAAAGCTGGCCGACCCGGGCTGCCATCGATGGCAGCGACGCTGAGTTTGAGCAGTGCAACAGAAAATGCCCATTGGACAACCTTCAAATCTCCCATCCACTGCATGTGAGGATTAACAGCAAATCCTGCCTTACAGAAGTGTGCTTACTCTCCCCTCGACATCCTGTCAGAAATATCGCCTTCATCCATAAGAAGTCTTTTGGACTTGAGGGGGTGTTGCTTGAGGAAACACTCAAGAAGAAACAGACACTGGGGTTCAATGCAATATTGGATGTGGAGGAACCCTAAAATTTATGGTGATTGTGGTCCTTAGGCAACATATAGTATGACATGACCCTCTCCTCTATCCACAAAAAGCATAATTATCACTGTTAAGCCGTTTTGTCACTTGTACTAACAAACATAAAATTACACAAAACAACAATTAATTAAAACTGAAATGTGCACTTATACAGATAAATTATATGGTATTTTTTGGGCTGGGCAACTTTGGCCTTGGAGGGCGACTGTACTTGCTGGAGCTAACTCTGCAGGACAGTGGCCCTCCAGGGCTAAAGGTGCCCAGCCCTGGTCTAGTGAAATGATTTGATTTTGGCTGTCCTGTAACTGACTGTAAACAACTTTTTAAAAGTTAAATAATTGAATAAATAGTTCATAATTTCCCAGAAAATATAACAGTTTTGTGAAATCATTAACTTTGAGATAAGTCACTCTGTTCTTCCTTCAATAAAAAAAATAAAAAATGTGTGTGTGTGTGTGTATACAGTATAATATATATATACAGTATATTATATATAATATATATATATATTATATTATATATACACACAACACACACACACACACTTTTATTGAATGAAGAACAGAGTGAGGTATTACATACAAAAAACTACACACAAAATGTGTGGCTACAATAAAGGACTACAACAGCTATATCTATGTGTGTTGTGTGTGTGTCGTGTATAAGGCTACAGGTTTGTGGGTGGTACAGTTTATCTAATGCTTATATATATATTATATATAATATATATATATTATAGTAGGTTATATATTATTATTAATATATTATATTGTATTGTGGAATCCAGTTTTGGGCATCAGAAAGTTTGTTCTGTGAATGTCTGCCACTGCTTAGAGGGAAACATAATGTGTAATGCAGTAAGCACTAATGAAATGTTTTTTTTTTTTTTTCACTGAATGAATTTGGAGTCTTCTATGTAGTGTTATCAGACTGGAATACAAGAAATGGTATTCATCGACAAGACTACCAATATTATTATTATTATTTTTTTTTTTTTACTCGAGATGCTGAAAACTGTTCTGGATCATTGCGGCCCAGTTTAACCCCTGCACACACACATTGACACACACATATATAGACTCCCCACCCAGTATAATTGGGTGCATGTGGACTTTGTCTTTTGAGAGATGATTTGAATCGGACGACCAGCCTCATATGCGGCCCCATTTGGAGCACAAAAGACTGTCTTTTGTCAGGGTGAGAGGGTTAAGAGAGCTCATTTCACGGCAGTTTATTTGCTCTGGTCCCAAAGGGACGTCCCTCAAAAAGTACTATCAATTCTACCAGCTGGTGTTGGGACGGGACAGCACAAAGACCACCGTGAAACTGACGTCCCATTTAAACAGCATTTAAGACAAATGAGATGTTGGGGAGGGAACCTAGTGTGTGTGTGTGTGTGTGTGTGTATGTGTAATATTTTTTACTGGTAGCAATGATCCATGCAAAATGTGCTTCTTTTATGTTTTTTTTTTTTTTGTCTTTTCTAATTCATAGCAAATTAATATGCTAATTAATACCAATATTTATTGTATTTTCTAGATTTTCTTGCAGTGGCTTTTTGGATAACACTAGCAAAAATGTAATGAATATATATATATATATTATATTATATTATATATTATAATATATATATATATATATATATATATATTATATATATATATGTGTGTGTGTGTGTGTGTGTGTGTGTGTGTGTGTGCGTGTGCGCTTAACATTAATAAACATTGAAAAAACAAAACAATTTTTTAATTTCATTGAATCTCTAATACTTACCATGGAAACATTCATTTTATCAAGATTTTTGATCAAACAGTATATTTTTATGTTGTATGTAACTTGTAAAATGTAATTTATTCCTGTCATAATGCTACATTTTGCCTGATCTTTTAGAAATCATTCTGATATGCTGATTTGGTGGTCATTTATTTTTTACTGATGTGTAAAACACTTAATATTTAATATGAATACTTAATATTTCTGTGGAAACGTTGATAGATATTTTCAGGATTCGTTGATGTAGAGAAAGTTAAAAAGCACAGCATTTTTAAAAATAGAAGTTATTTGTAACATTATAAATCGTACTCCACAAAATCCCTAAATTTTGAACAGTGGTGTATTAATAAGAATTATGAGAGCTATTATAAATTATTTTAATTAGCACTCAATAAATTCATTGGTCTAGTTAAGAATTGAATTTGTTTAATTTGTTTCTGTTTCGTCATTCACAGGCATTCAGCAGAAAGACTCCAGGACTTGTGTTGCTTGAACAGAGGCACCTTTATTAAAGTAGGGCAGCACCTGGGAGCCCTGGACTTCCTCCTTCCTGTGGAGTACACCAGCATGCTGAAGGTCCTGCACAAGCCCATCAGAGCAGTACGGAGGAGATCAGGCAGATCATACGAGAAGACCTGGGAAATAAGGTTCGTTTTTCTGTCTGTCTGAGAAAGCATAAACTGGACAAATTTAGCATTTACTGTATGTTGTCTTTTAATGATCATAAATCACATATTCTCAAGTCATTATTACAGGCTGCTCCTTGTGAGAGAGAGGAGCTGTTATTCAGTAATTGATGTCAGCAGTGTTGATGTCACATGAGAGAGGGCTGTGGTCTCCCTCTTCGTATTCTGTCAGCACTTTTGTGTGCCTCTCGTCAGAGCTGTCATCCTGAAAGTGCTCCCTCTCAGAAATGTTTTGACAGGCATTTAAATTTTGGTGGAGATAATTGTTCTGTTCTGAAGATGACCCGTTCAAATCATCTATCAGCTTGTGTCCCAATGTTTTGTGTTCACATCGGGCTGTTTTCTCACTTACACTACACAGCAACCAGGCTATTCAAATTATGCAGCCTTTGAGAAGAGGTGTTTTGTTGCTTTTTGAATCGATCAAACGTATGATTTTACCCAAAGGATGATACACTCTTAAAATTACAGTTAGAATAATCTAAAGACCTTTTATCAATATAAAGATCATTCTGTGCAATGGAAAGATTCCATGGGTGTTAAAGGTTCTTTATGGAACCGTTGATTCCAATAAAGAACATTTATTTGTGAAAGTAAAATGGATGAAAAAAATCCCATGTTGAAGAAGGAAATCGAGCCATATGGGGGGAAATAGTTCTGCCGAAATGTACTCACCCTTGTTTTTGTTTTGTTTTTGGTGAACTATTCCTTTAAGCAATAATCTAGCAGCTTTTTTCTCTCTCTTCTAGTCTTTTTAAAGCATTCTCATATTGTGGCAAAGCAAAGCCCATTGCATTTTTTATTATTTCAGGTACAGTCAATGTCACAAAATTTCCCAGTTTCTGACCTTGACTGAGAAGGACATTTCAAACCTGTAATCACTCACCCGGAGTCTGAGCAGGTAACCGTTAAAGAGCGGCCCTCCCTCGTCTGACCTTGAGAGGGCTACGATTGTACCCGACGCCTCTGGGGTGATGACTGCATCTTTACAGTTTTATTATTGTAATTATGAGCTCTAATAGATCAGTCTGACTTCTTGCTTCACTGCCTCCCCGCCTCCCATTTTTCTCTCTCTCTATCTCACAACCCCATCCCTCCCTGCCGTATGACAGCCGCACTGGCTGCAACATTACGTAATTCTATCCAGGTCGCGACTGGCTTGCGGAGGTTTCGTTTTTTTTTTTTTTTCTCACTGTGTGTGTGCTGCCAAATAAGAAGCATTTGAGACGCCGCTGTTTTGTGTGTCGGGACTGGAGATGGACCCGTCACGGCTCGTTGGGCTCAGTGCAGCGGGAGAATAATCCGTCTGCC
>NW_020523693.1:0-52474 GCF_003368295.1 Carassius auratus | reverse complement strand
AAAAACCAAGGAGCCTCTAAACTAGACAGCATTTTTGCCCTCATTGGTTTGTTTGCTATGTAGGTAGTTCACTAGGTTTGAATACACAGTTATAGTCTCTTTTAAATATAAATGTTGGCACTAATGACAGTATTTAGGAGACAAACACATTACAAAGAATGAAAATGAGGTGAACAACAGCCTAGAGCGGTTGTAGCATGATTGGATACAGTTCTTTTGGCCTGTTCCGAGATGTTTAACTGCCTCCAATTTTTAATATAAGAATTAAAGCCACCTAAATGCAAGGAATAAGTTACATTTAAAATATAAAATAAACAACTACTCTTGTATTAACCCCTTACCAGTCACTCTCCATTTTTGGCATGGAGACAGAAACGACATAC
Source organism: Carassius auratus (assembly GCF_003368295.1). Classification (NCBI taxonomy): domain Eukaryota; kingdom Metazoa; phylum Chordata; class Actinopteri; order Cypriniformes; family Cyprinidae; genus Carassius; species Carassius auratus. The sequence goes on along the minus strand of NW_020523693.1, from coordinate 52,091 downwards.
CCAAATAAAAATGTTTTTGCTCATGATTATATCATGAGCCCATCAAGCCTATCAAGGGATGCAAAATGGAAATCATATTCTACATTCTCTATATGTACAATACAAATTATTCAGCTGCTTCTTGGCTGGAATCATGATATTTGCACCGTTCCCACCTAAATAAACCAATGAATAAATAAAAAAGAACTGCTCTTCTATTTAGCATTATTAAATTTGTTATGAACAATCTAACTTTTGATATAAATTTTTAGCTAAATTATTTTTAAATACTTTATATTACAATAAAAATTAAAACACTGCACTACTTAAATTATAAAACCCATTATCAAAGTAATAATAAATTATGAAATTTGAGAAAAATAAATCTAATAATACAGTATAATTGTAAATGTTATTTAATAATACTACCTTATTACATTGTTATTATATAGCAGATTATCAGAGTATATAGCAATACATACATATATAAAGATATGTAAAATAATTTTATAAAAATAATTTTCTATTTCTAAATATTAATAATAATACTATTATTAGTTAAGATTGTTATTAATGAGCTTTGCTCTGTACTAGAAGAGCTGAGAGGATAAAGTCAAACAGGCAAAGAGGCAGGAATTCCATGTAATCTGTATTTAATTCTTAACAGAAGAGAATTCAGTACAGCAGAGCCAATAATGCTACACTACAGGGCTACATCCTGATACCATCACTTTATGACTACAATCAGGGTCGGAAAGTAAAAACTGATTGTCTTGAACTGCAGCTTGTTGTTTCACATAAAGAGAGACCATTAGACCATCAGGCTGATTAAACTTCAGTAGTGCATGAGATTGATGATTATTCCTAAACTACAGTTAAAAGAAACGGAGAAGACACATCCTCCAGCAGGTGGTCTTTAGTCGAACAAGTGAGATCAGTCATAGGGCACCAAACAAATCAATAATACACTGACCTTTGAGATCTGCTGGTTTGTAAAGTGCACTGTGTAAAGAGTGTGTCACTAGCATTTAACAGGCTGACACTCTCCATCACAGAAGCGCTCACAGATGTGTTCCTGTCTTTAATATTTACACACCAAGGCAGTTCAATGGCTCAATAAAAGCTCTGCAGTCCCAGTAACAATGAAACAACCCAACAGGCCTGAATTAACACCAGGGGAAATGCCAGCTATTTAAACAATGTGTGAATTTAGCCACTAATCCTCTAAATAAATGAAAAGTTGGGGGGAGCATTTTCCACTGAGTGTACTAAACAATAATATGTGACTGTGTGAATGGTATGATTCATATGAGATATTAACACGTCACAGACGAGGAATATCCACTGTAAATCAAAACACAGGATACAAAATTGAATCACCGCACTATATGGGCGTTCACTCTGGGCTGCGATTTGCATTGACAAAGCAACCACAAAATAATTTGTTTTGAATTCATTCAATGTGCAACAACTACAAATGGGAGGGCAGATTAAGATTGTGTGGTACACCGGTACAAAAAGTCAAACAACAGAATTTAAACTGTAAGTTGCCAATATTTCATAAATCTTGGACCCTGTGTTATCACTAAAAAAAAAATCAATCTATCCATCCATCCATTATGGGTGCTATACATTGTCAGCATTGCAGCACATTCAGTTTTGATAAGTATTTGTGCCTGTGTTTCAGACTATTGCAGACACGTCCATGCGGGGCTCTGGCCTCATTTAACCAGCTAAATCAGGACACTACACCTCCGTAAGCTTCCCCAGAGCAACTAATGTACAGCCATGCAAGGGTGTGGCTTAAGGAGACTTTAAGAACATGTGTTCGTGTGTACTTGTTCTTGCATTTGAGGGTTACAGTTCTCTAATGCAGATGAACATGGACCCCCGGGGAGCCGGCTCTGTTGTAGGCCGTGAGAGAAACAGACAAGCCTGAACTAGAGCTAAACTGCAGAGGGTCAGCATGATTCTCTCTTCGAAAAAAATTCCCCTGGTCTCTATGGCAAAAACATCAGCCCATTCCCCAAACCACAGCATTCATAAGAGACCAGACTGGATCCCTCCATGAAACCTCTATAGTGCTTTAACTTCAGCCAAATGTACTCTGTCCCACATCAGTTCCCCAAAACACTTTCACAACAGTCATAAACATTACACTGACAACAAAACGGAAACGACTAAACAATGCTACACTCATATGATCACCATGTGTGATGGATGATTCATACAGAAGCTGTAATGGAAATTTTGTTGAGTTGATTGCTCCACTTCAAAACATAATAAGGTGTCTACAGAGGCAGTTTAGGCATCATAGGCCCAGCAGTACGGTTTTTCCAAAAAAAATAGGTAACTTAATTGTGCTGCATCCAAAGAAACATTGTTTTTGCCAAATTCTAAGACACAATTCCAGAATGCACTGTACAAAAAGTAGGGATGCACTGAAATGAAACACTGGGCCGAAGGCCAAATATAGAACACGGTTTTTCACATTCTGCAATTTATTTACTAATTGTTTAAGGCCAGTTTGTGATTTTAATCAAATAAAAAGCAACAACCACCCATCGAAGACATGCGATGCAGTACTAAACAGTCTCTTGCTGTCGGTGCTCATCGCTGTAGGTCTTTCTCGGACACTTGTAAATGCTTTCACACTGATGTCATGTCTGCTTGCATTAGTGCACGCCTCTATTTGATCATGTCACGTCATTGTTCAGTTCAACTTATTCTCGTCTTTTAGCTTATTTGGATAAACTATTTTCAGCCCAATATTCAGTGCGTACCTACAAAAATGCATGTAAACATATATATATATATATTTTTTTTGCAATGTATCAATTATAAATGAAATATATTTTTAAATGTGTATTCCATTCTTCCATGTATATGCATCAATGCATCACTTTCCTGATTAAATTAAAATACATTTTCAGTGCCCTGTGCGCTTTGCATTATGAATGCTGTTTAACTAAAGAGTATCAAACCAGTGACTTACGGATCTGACTTTTAGGAAGCAGCTGCCTATATAGTAGGAATGTGCATTTAAAGCAAAATACAGAAAAATCACTGGGTATTATTTGATTATTATTCAAAAATCACACCCCACCCCCGTATGCACACAAAAACACTCATAAAAAGAGAGAGAGGGAGAGAGACGAGATTCACACTTTCAATCTGCTTGATAAACTGTTTAGACGATAGACTACCTTAACTCAAGCCATATAATGATTGCAACGTGCTAAAACAGTCTGTCAATTAGCATAAATCTACTGCTCATAAGGCTAAGACACTTCAATAAAAAAAATAAATAAAAAATGGAACCCCTAAAGGGAATAAATACGAGATGGGAGGAAAAATCTACTTCAGGATCTTCTGTCACAATTATATCATTGGGTAATTATACTGTATATAAACTGTGGGCATCAGGGAGCCGGTATTAATATGTGGAGCATTGAGATCGCTTATGAGCACACGTTTATGTAGCAAAAGAAATGTTATGTACTGTATCAGTCCCTCCAGGATTTCAATGACTGATTTTGCTGCTGTTCTTCTCAAAATGTGCTGTTATATTTGCAGCATTTCTTATTGTTTTGCAATGGACATAAGACTTATGACTTTTCTGACTTTGAGAACCACTGTATGTCTCCAGACTAACGTTTGAGGACACCAGCACTAGTGCCATGACGTTCTACAGAAGGTGGCACCAGCACCTTACAGTAAAGCAATCACCCTAATCACACATGTACATCTCAGAGATGTTTATCTGATGTCTGCAAGATGTATTTTTAAGAGTGCTTGCTGATCTGCAGTACGTCTCTAAGACGTTTCCTGTCAGATGTCCAATAGACATTTGCATGTAAAACTGTTTCCGAAACGTTTATCAGAGTACACAGCAGATGATTCCCAGATCTTTAGTAATAAATATATTACTGGATCTGATAAAAAGTACTTTTATTAGTCATTCATAATGTCTATATATATATATATATATATATATATATATATATATATATATATATATATATATATATATATATATTTTTTTTTTTTTTTTTTTTTTTTGAAAACATTTACCATTTCTGTCACAAGTTGTTCCTGTAGTTTTACTATGTTAAATCCATGGTGAAAGGTGGTGGAGATTTGTGTTTACTGAACAATGTTTTTCCTAGTTTCCACATCAGAATTCTGTGACAAAATTGATTGCTTCTCACAAGATTTCACAGAGATGTTTATTCTAAGGCAAATTCGACTGCTTTCTTCAGCGTATCTCACAGCGCTGTGGTATAACGTTGTTGCGTGATCGAGATCAGCCAGCTGCTGCGGCTCGAGCAGATAAACAGTCTGCGCTGTGTAGCACAAACTAGTAGTGCAGATTCGTTCCACTTTCGGTTTGTTTCTTCAATGTAGCTCTTGTAAATCGGTTATGATGAGAGCGCAAGGGCTGTTCATTCCATTTTTGGAACAGAGGAACAACCTTTCTTCGGGTTGAATGCACATTGCGATGATGTCACGGGATGTGTCTCTCTGTGGGAAATTTGCGCAATTACAAAAATTTTCAAAATCTGGCAAAAATTGCAGAGTTTGCTTGATTTGTGATCAATTCAGCGATCGCAAAATCCTGGAAGGACTGTGTAATGTACATAACATTTATGTATGTACATACATAGCAAGCAGCTAACCATGTCCCTTTAGTGGCTCTGTAAAATGCTTTATTTGTTTCCCAAGCCTTTCTGAATAAGGATTCAACCACAGCTCTAACCCAATCAGGTCAGTTTGTGGTCCATACAGAACCTTTTTCTGCGTTATTGGCAGCGCCACCCTCTGCTTACATGAACGCAGATACATGAACAGGACATGGCTACATGGACACCACCACATCAGCACAGAAAACATGGGGATATTTTTTAAGACGATAGTCGCACAAAATATTCAATAATCTATAATTAAATCAACTAATCGAATATTCAAAAATCGCGACCCATCACTAAAATATAGGCAGTGAGGCAGCTCACTATGTTGAAGCGGAAACAGAGCTGATGTGTCCGGTTCATCCAGGCTCGATTGGAGTCATTTAAAGTGTCAATGGCAGACTCTAAATGTAATATTAAGGCTTCAATTACCTCTGTGAGGTTTTCAGTAGATTATAAAGTTTCTCTTTTTCCAGTACAATTCCTGGTAAGGATTTCTAAAATGCATTAAATGTCAAGGTTTTGGCTTTGTTTTCCTATTGTTTTGTGTACTTCACACTTTATAAAGCACTTTAGGGTCCACATAGTTGACAAATTGTGGCATGTGAGAAGGATCAATAAAGGACGCTCAAAGCAAAGCAAATACATGTACATATAGTGTATGAGGACTTATAGAGTGTATCAATTTATTTATTTATTTTTTTACAATTTACAAAAAATACAGCAAATAATTTTGAAAAAAGAAAAATTACTGATTTATTTCAGAAACGTTTGGTTAAATGTAAATGTAAATGTAAAAGTAAAATTATATAAAAATAAGTTTCATTTTAATTTTATGTGTCTAGGATAGTCACACTAAATGAATACTTTGATGACTAAAAAAAAGTTTACTTGAACAGACAAGTTACTTTTTAATCCATGTATAACACCCACAGTGTATAAGAATGTATGTTGGGTCAAGCACTACAACTAACGTGTGTCTGTGCATGTATGACATCTAAGTCTTCTCTAAATGGAAAAAGGACGTTTCATGTTGCAACTGGATGTCTGGAGGGCTTTGTTTTCGAGACGTGTCTGGCGTGACAGACGGTGGAATCAACTGCACACCACTGACTCAAAGATTCTGTGCAACTCCACTGATATCTGAATACAGATTCAGAGACAAACCATCCAGCGGGTCAGAACTACAGAGGCAACACATTCAACACAGGCCAGTTAAAGTCAACCAGTGATGTGGATAAACCACCTCACACAAACACACACAAAACAAACAGGAAAAGCAGGAGCTGGCAATGGCACAAGTTCATCTTCTATGCTCAGACGATTTCTTATTTTTACTTTCTTATTATCAGCTAACATACTGCTCAATTAGAAATCAATTTTTTTTAACAATATTTTTAATAACCAACATTTAAGGTTTTTTTTTTATTTCTCCCCTGCGCTTCTGTGTTCGTCACTTCTGAGTGGTGGATGTGCAAGGCCGACCTCATACATCATCCTCTCAGAGCTGCTTCTGTGTAAAACAGTGAGTGCAAGCTAGATTCAATTGATTATTTTCTTACAAAAATGCATCGATTCATTAACAGAAGGACTTTATTCACCCCCTTGAGCTCTGAGAGATACTTTTTATTACAGATGGGCGCTTTTTATTTCTGCACTGCACAACTCCTGCTGAGTGCCATTAAACAGCTTGAAAGATCAAAGACAAGTTTTTATATAACTCAGACTGGATTTGTCTGAAAGAAGAAAGTCTTATACACCTAGCATGACTTGAGGGGGAGTAATTTATAGGCTAATTTTCATTTTGGGGTTTATATTAGCCTTTATATTATGAAGGGAAAAAAATATATAATTTCACTTTATCAAACACGGATATACCATTTTAAATTTCTCATTTCTCAAGCCACTCTTCTCAAGAAACCATCCAGCCTTCAAAAACCACATAAACATGAGGAAGCACAGAAACATCTGCCCTTACAACATGACATCTCACAGCCAAATGTAGATTTGGAACATTTATCAAAACAATCCCGACTCCCTTTCCTTACTGTATCTCTTACTGTAGTGGGATAAGACTGAATTTTCAGCTTCAAACGAGAGTGAGCATTGCTCACTCCAAACTGTTTACATGGAAAACTGTGACATCATCTAGGCCGGCCCTGTAAGAAAATAGCGGATTTAAACATGACCAGGAGGGGAAAGCCCAGTTTTCAGGATATGTTTACTCCGACTGCTGTAAATACACACTGATACATGCAAAAGTTGGCTGATCATTATATCAGAGTGTATCATAAGGCGGCTTGGGATTGGTTGAGCTGCCAAGCTCTGACGCATCCTGGTCTCCATCCAACACTTTGGAAACATGGAACAAGTCCCTGAGCAACAGGGTGTGTTCGCCGGGAGAAGAGCAGGAGGAAGGGAGCGTTTCATTGCGAAAGAAACACATGCGATCCTGATTCACTCCTTGCCACTTTGTGACCTCACACCCCCTTGACCCTCACTCACTTTTAGGTGGAACCTATAGACAAGCATATGAGTCATTTGACAAGCAAACCACTAGATGAGCCATAAGGCAGGCTTGGATACATGATAATTTTCTTCCAGGAAATGAGGGAGAGGCAATAAAAACAGGTGACTGGCAGGTCAGCCCACCTTTTTTTTAGGAATCGATTTCTGTCACCAGATTTAATGATGTTTACAACAAATTGCAGCCTAGATCACACTACAGAAAACCTTGATGCTTGACAGCTTTATGATGTGGCAAAGTGCCAAGACATCTCAACTGCTGACAGAGTCCAGGCATCTGTGCAACCACACCTCTAAATATCTCCAGCTTTTGTTCTTTTGTAGTCTAAATAAACTTCACTAAAGAGATTGCCTTTGAGTCAAAGTTAGTAGTGGACACCTATACAGTACGTTACATATATAAACATATATGTGGTATCCATTTAAATTTGTCCTAACTGCCCCAAAGCAAAAATGTCATGTCGAGTCACATTCACAACCCATTTTACTACTGTAATGTGATACTTGAAGTGTATTTCCAGTAGAAAATTCCAGTAAGTGCAGTAGCATATTAAATGAGGAAAAAAACAACAAAAAACACAGGTTTATAAACCAGGAAATTGCTTAGATCTGATTACGTACTAGAGATCTGAATGTATATAGACTTCAATTCTTGAGAAGTGACAAAATCTTGCAAGCCCTTCTGTGCCTCATGATGTCACACTTGGATTTAAAATTAGACCATGGAGTGCTCCTGTTAAAATGCTTAACAGTGTCGACACCCTCCACCAACAATCGAGTGTTCATAATCTGATTCAGCAGGCCCGACTCCAGCACAATGACACACTGAGAACAGACAGAGCAAGGAAACAAGGGAGGGAAGAAGATATTGGGGAGAGGATTAGAGCTGAACTTTTGTTAAAACACAAGAGGTGTTACTTTATCTGTGTAGACTGTTCCTTAAATCAGTTTTTCATTACTCATGGGTTAAATGCAGTTCACAACAACATAGGCCACAGCAGACTTGACAAGAAACACAACAATTAGAGAGAACGCGAGTGTTGTGACTCACTCCCGACTGGGTCATTTGCTAGCAGAACAATAAAAGTAGTGATAGAATGACTGATTAATGGCCAATAATTAGTCATTTTGAGCTTAACGCCATCATATTACCAAACCCACTGGGCCGATTCTCAGAAATCGCATCAACCAAAAGTCTCAATGAATAATTGGCTTCAAATGTTTTTGTTTAAAATAAATGTTAATTAGTTCTGCTTAAAAAAAAAAAAGCAAACAGATTTAATTTTTGATTAAAATAGAAGGAAAACAGATCTGGAATCTTGGCGGCACATTTGGTCAACAACTAAAGCAACCATGCTGTGTTTTATTTTACAACATATTATGCAAGAACTCCCAAAATTGACTCGTGAAAGTCATACACGCATCTGAGAGAAACAACATGCAAAGTTTCGACCCAGAACCTCCCGTTCACCTATATCACAACAGACCTGAAGTCAAACAAACTGTTGTAAAGAAGCACTGACTGAAACCTGATGTCAGTGAAGGTGACATGGGAGTTCAGGAGGGATCTGTCAGCACTTGCCAGTCAATTCACACTAACTTTGGGCCTACAGGACAATAGTGTGCAGTGCAGCTCATATGTCAAGCATCAAGAACTCAAAACTCAGGTTAATCCGGTGCTTGTCTGAACTGTGGGGTACAATACCCTTTTCCTGAAATGTAAGATCTCATTCTAGGTGCTTTTACTCTGAGAAAAGTGCAGAGCAAAATCCCACAAGGTATGTGTGCAAATCGAGCTAACACAACAGGACAAATGCAGGGAAAACTGGTTTTCACAGTCTGAACGTGTGTGAAACGCTTTTCCCTGGAGGGAAGCACAGGATGGAGGGATACAAAAACAGGAGTGTCCCGGGTGCTTTGAATAAAAGCTGTAAACAAGGATGAGGTTTGCAAACAGCAGCAGACTGAAGACTGGAGAAAACCCTTGAATTCTATTAGTCTGTAAATGTTCAGATTTTTCCCTAACAACTGCAAGATGTAACTAACCTAAAATGTACTTTTTGGGCAGCATCAGCGACTGACTCGCTAAATATAGACTTGGATCTTACACATTACTGCAACTCCAAAACAAGCAATTTTTTTTTTCATTTTACTTTTCCAAAGTAGTTCAATTATATCCTTAATCAAGGTTTCACTAGTTCACGCTTACATATAATTAGCTGAGGTATGGTATGCGTATTTGGCGTGCTGTCCGGGGAAGGGCTCCGAGCTCGGGAATTGCCCGAAGCTAGAGTACCCCCCCTTCCCCGTATATTGTAAAGTGAACTTGAAGTGAGGAGATGGGGTGGAGGAGGGATGCTGATAAACCGTCAATGGATAGAGGTAAGTCAGCGATATTTATACTGTGGGATTGATTACTTGATTGTGGTCCACCTGTGATGATTAGGCTAAGTATCTGACGCGCTCCTCCCGAATCTTCATAGATAATTACATTTCACTAGTTCACGCTTACATATAATTAGCTGAGGTATGGTATGCGTATTTGGCGTGCTGTCCGGGGAAGGGCTCCGAGCTCGGGAATTGCCCGAAGCTAGAGTACCCCCCAAAAAGGCAAATGTACAGGAGGACAGCCGCCAGTTTAAAGAATGCCCCCCAAAAAGCAGAGTACTGGCGGGGGCTGATTTGGTTTCTGAGAAGTTATCTCGTTTGCAGGCTGGAAGGGCCTACGTACTCCGGAGGGAGCGACTTGGGCGTTGAGAGAGTAGGCCCTACCAGCTGCAGCTAGTGAACTACGTGGTTGTTGGCGCCCGGTCGGTAGGGCTCGGGCCGATGCTCAACTGGAGTTTTTTTGGCGTTGGATCGGTGAGCCCTGCCGGCCGATGAGGAGGAGCGGCGTGGTTGTGGTGCCCGACCGGGAGGACCCGAGTTGCCTCGACCGGAATAGGTCACGGTGTCGGCGTACGGGCCCTACTGGCTGATAGCCCCTGCTATTCAGTGGGTGAAGGGCCTAACGCTTACCGAGAGGGCCCATGAAGCCTCCGACAGGAGATTGAGACTCAGGATGACGGACGTCTGGGTCCTCTCGGTTAGGCAGATAAAAAACTTTTGGGCCAGCCGACAAGGAGGACTCTGGCAACATCCGAAGGGAGATCCCGACTCACGGCATCGGCTGGATGAGATTCACTTGCGGCTGGCAAGCATAGGCCCGTCCGGGAGACTCTCGCCAGACGTCTGAAGGGAGCGCACGCGACAGACGGGTAAGCCTCGGCGGACGGGGAGGGTTGGAAAGGAAAACCCGACTGGGAGGACTCTCGCAGCATCCGATGGGGCCTCAAACTCAGAACATCGAACGGGTAAGCCTCGCCAGACGGGGTTAAAAGATGTGAGAGTAGCTGAGGGTAGCTTTTTTTTTTTTTTTTTTTTTTTTTTTTTTTTTTGCAGGATTTGGCGAGAGGACGAGACTCGTGGCGTCGGACGGTTAAGCCTCGCCTACCGTCAAATGGAAAGGTAAGTTGTGTGGCCGAGAGACTGTTGCCGACGTTCGAAGGGAGCACACACATCGAACGGGTAAGCCTCGCCGACCGTAGGGTGGAAACGTAAAGCAAGTCTGACCAGGAGGCTCTCGCCAGCGTCCGAAGGGAGCACACACATCGAACGGGTAAGCCTCGCTGACCATAGAAAAGGAAAAGGTAAGGTTGTCTAACCGGGAGGCTCTCGCCGGCGTCCGAAGGGAGCACGCGCATCGAACGGGTAAGCCTCTCCGGATGGCGGACAGAAAAGGTAACAATAGGTGGCCAGGAGGCTCTTGCCAGCGTCCGGCGGGGACAAACTGGGTGAGCCTCGCAGGCCGTAGGTTGGAAAAGGTAAGTTTGCGTGGTCGTTAGGCTGTCGTCGGCGTTTAAGGGAGTTTGCTACTCCTGGCAAGAGACGGTTTAGCCTTGGTGACCATAGGAAGGAAGGAGAGTTTATTGTGTGTTAGGTACTTGCAGTATTTAAGCAGCTTGCTTGTAGGTTAGTAACCTGAAACACACAGTAGGGTCGTGGTTGGCTGGCCAGGAGGCTGTCGCCGGCGTCCGATGGGAGCACTCACATCGGACGGGTAAGCCTCGCTGGCCAAGGGTGGAAAAGGTCAGGTTGTCTAGCCAGGAGGCTCGGACCGACGTCCGATAGGAGCTTAGCTCCAGGAATCGAACGGGTAAACCTCTCTGGCTGAAGGACGGAAAAGGTTGTCCGGCCGGGAGGCTCTTACCTTCGTCCGACAGGAGCTTAGCTCCCGGATAGAACGGTTAAGCCTCGCTGGCCAAAGGACGGAAAAGGTAAGGTTGTCTAGCCGGGAAGCTCTCGCCTACGTTCAATGGGAGCCTTGACTCCATGCGTTGGGCGGGTAAACTTCTCCGTACGAAAGACAGAAATGGAAAAGCAGGTAGCCGGGGGCTTTCACCTACGTCCGAAGGGAGTGTGAGCTCCTGGCAACGAACGGGTAAGCCTTGCTGGCCGCAGAATGGAAAAGGTGAGGTTGTCTGGCCAGGAGGCTCTCGTCAGCATCCGATGGGAGCTCAAGCTCTTGGCATCGAAGAGAGAAGCCTTGCCGGCCATAGGATTGAAAAAGGTAAGGTTATCTGGTCGGGAGGCTATGGCCAGCATCCGGTGTCTTTTTATTTATCATTTATTTATTTATTTTCTATATTTATTTTTATTTTATTTATTATATTTATTAAAATTGCGACACCAGATGGGTAGTCTCTCCAGCCATCGGAGGGAAAATTGAGATTGTTTTATCTGCGAAGAGCTCGTTAGTGTTCGGCGAAAGCGTAACTTGCGGTATTGGATGGGTACATCTTGCCATCGAAGGGAAAATTTGTTTGGGCTGCAATGTACTCATTGGTGTTCGATAAGTAAATGTGGTTTTTTTTTTTTTTTTTTTTTTTTTTTTTTTTTTTTATTTTTTTTTTTTTTTTTGGTTAATCGGCCTATTTTAATCGGGTAAGCTTCGCTGGTGGTCGGATGGAAAGTCCAAGATTGATTAAGTGGGAAAGCATCTGGCAGGATTGTAATACTTGCGATGTCAAACGAGTAAGCTTTGCTGATAGTTGGATGGAGAAGGCAAAGGTTGGTTCAACCGGGAGCCCTCTTGCAGGGCCTGGCAGGGAGTTCGATACTAAGATTTATTTGTCTACGAGGGTAGACGCTGTGAGGCTTACTTGAATAATTGTTTAGCAAATCCAATGAGCTGCTTCCGATAATGAGTCCGAAAAAATCTTGGTGCAGTCATAGTATCCGAAATTAAGAGTGCAAAAATAAATTGGATTTCCTGTGCCAGTGTACCCCAAATAGGTGCCATGTATCGGCAATGTGGTCATTGTCAGCACGTGAGATCGATGGTACATATCGACGATGTAATCGTGCATGGGTGGAGTAAGAGAAAGATTCTTTATACTTTCTGAGCTTACTATTTACCATTTTGACCATGCAGGTGCACGAAAAGAGCCTATGGAATCACCAATAATCGAAAAATATATACTTTCGGACGTACTGATACACTGGTATTAAGTATAAGTACTATATTTAAATATTGCTAGGTCATGTAGTCGGCACTACGGTCATCTCGCTTGTCCAGTGAATTTTTTTTTTTTTTTTTTTTTTTTTTTTTTTTTTTTTAACCTACGGGCTCACATCATCCTTTGAGAGCACGGGCGAGCGGGAAATGCAGTGCTGAGATGGGATAACGGAGCAGTTTGATAGCCGATTTAAGGTAGGCCGCCTAATGATTATTATAAAAACGTTGGTTGGAAAATGGGCCTAATATCGTCTTGGCTATTGTCGATACATGATGCTATCACCGCAAGCTCGGATGCATTGCATGCCTTTAGGCAGAGGTGATGTGTGGTATTTTTTTTTTTATTTTTTTTTATTTTTTTATTTTTTTTTTTAGGTGTAGGGAAGGCTCCTGCGGGAGCAGACACTGCGTGGCAGTGAGGAGGTGTAGGAAAGGCTCCTGCGGGAGCAGACACTGTGTGGCAGTGAGGAGGTGTAGGAAAGGCTCCTGCGGGAGCAGACACTGCGCGGCAGTGAGGAGGTATAGGAAAGGCTCCTGCGGGAGCAGATACTGTGCGGCAGTGAGGAGGTGTAGGAAGGCTCCTGCGGGGGCAGACACTGCGCGGCAGTGAGGAGGTATAGGAAAGGCTCCTGCGGGGGCAGACACTGCTGCGGCAGTGGGGAGAACGGGAAAGGCTCCTGCGGGAGCAGATACTGCGCGGCAGTGAGGAGGTGTAGGAAGGCTCCTGCGGGGGCAGACACTGCGCGGCAGTGAGGAGGTATAGGAAAGGCTCCTGCGGGGGCAGACACTGCTGCGGCAGTGGGGAGAACGGGAAAGGCTCCTGCGGGAGCAGATACTGTTGCGGCAGTGGGGAGATATGGGAAAGGCTCCTGCGGGAGCAGACACTGCAGCGGCAGTGGGGAGATACAGGAAAGGCTCCTGCGGGAGCAGACACTGCAGCGGCGGAGGGGAGATACAGGAAAGGCTCCTGCGGGAGCAGACACTGCAGTGGCGGTGGGGAGGTACAGGAAAGGCTCCTGCGGGAGCAGACACTGCAGCGGCGGTGGGGAGATACAGGAAAGGCTCCTGCGGGAGCAGACACTGCAGCGGCGGTGGGGAGATGCAGGAAAGGCTCCTGCGGGAGCAGACACTGCAGTGGCGGTGGGGAGGTACGGGAAAGGCTTCTGCGGGAGCAGACACTGCTGCGGCAGTGAGGAGGTACATAAAAGGCTACTTGCTTCGGCTGCTGTAGATGTTGGCTGTGGGAAGAGTAAAAAGTGTTAGTAATATTTGATGGGGCAAGCTAAAAATGGATGGGTAGCCTACTGTGTTACCAGCTTAGCAATTTGTTGCCTGATTTGACAATTCCTCAGGCCTTGTCCACCTTATTATGTTCCTGTTGGAAAAGCATCTTTCCTCTCATTTGGCCTCCGGGCTCTTTAGACGGACTCCCGAGCGGGTACGTTTGGAACGCTGTTTTCACGTTGTATTATGGACTGTGGAAACAGAGGCTTTTGGAAACGATTGAGCATGTTTAGTCTTTTTAAGGCGTTGTACCGAAAGACATGATTATAGCAGTAACGTTAACCCCTTACCAGACACCCCCCATTTTTGGCATGGAGGCAGAAATTATATACCCAAAATAAAGATGTTTCTGTTCATGATTCTTTCTGACTAGATCCATGATCAACATTTGTCCATGAGCTAACACTTTGACGTTTACCGTTCAGGAATAGGAATAGTTTTCCTGACATGATGGAAAATTAATCACTGGAATTATGTTTTATCGAAATATTGGTCAAATATAAAAGCCAAAGTCTTTGGACTTCAATTGATGCGCGGTTTATCCAGATCAAGTAAGAGAGTGATGTTTAACGTGCTGTAAAATGAAACGTAGACTGGGGGCGTTGGCGATGCTTGCAGCAAATGGGTTAACAGCAGTTACGTGCTATTCGCTTCCAAGTGGTTTCTAAAGAGATTTACTTTCCGGTTTTTTCGTATTACGGTCCTTAAAAGGCGATGGTAATTTTACTCACACTTGCTATCCTGCATCTAAACACGAGGGCAGATGCGATCACGCCAGTGGATGGTAAAATAGGTCCCTAAATGATTTGGTCCTACCAGGAGACTTGCATGGAAATTAAAATTTTAAAATTAAATTAAGCATTTAGCAGGCGCTTTTATACAGAGACTTAAGTGTTTTTTTTTTTTTTTTTTTTTTTTTTTTTTTTGAACTTATGTCTGTATCATTTCGGCGAGGTTTAAACGTGCGCGGTAAGGCGAATGTAACAATAATAGTAAATAATAATAATAAGAATGCATTTTATTTGTAGAAACGAACGCCAAAAGCAATACAACAATTCATTAAAGACAGACAGTCTTGAATAAATGTGACTTGTGACCCAACATAGGTGCATATCTGACGTGCAGAAGAAGTACATTCCATAGCTTAGGGGCTTCATATGAAAAGCTCTTTGCCCCATGGTCTTTAGCTCACATTATGGCTGGTGAAGTGAAAGAGTTAGTAGAGCGAAGAGAGCGTGATGGAATATAAGGACTGATGAGTTCACAAAGATGCTCAGGTGCAGTCCCATGAAGTGCCTAGTATGTTAAGATAGAAATTTTAAAATCAATTCTCACGTTTACGGGAAGCCCGTGTAATTGTGAAAGAACCGGTAATGTGTTCGCGAGGAGAAGTACGAGCGTGCGGCAGAATACTGAAGCTTGCTCAACGATTTAGCTGGAAGGCCTGAGAACAAGGCATTACGATAATCTAACCTAATGCCTTTGGCTTCGTGGTTAAAAGTGGCATCATCATCCGACGGAACGGTGGATCTGTAGTCCAAATCTATGCGGGATCCGCACCCCGGATCAGCGGGTGGCGGTAATGCACCTTTACGTTGGTTTGCCGAAACCGCCATAAAACGCTACTAGAAGAAGACAGAACTTCGTCAAGACGTAGTTTAACAAAACTTTAGCCGCAAAACTGCTTTTAGATGCAACACTTTGAATGCGAACTGCCGTAAAAATCCAATGAAGAAAAAGAAGAACCTGTTTTTTAGCGTCTTCGCCTGGAAATGTATTAGTCTGCGCCGCTAGAGGAAGCGGCCTCACACTGCCACTCGGCCGGAACGCCGTGGTGAAAGGCTGAGCCGTGGTTGGATTCTTTCTGCTGCAATCCAGCGCTCTACGAGAGCTCGGTCTCGGGCGGCACGATCGTGTATCGAGCAAGACGAGCTCGGAGTTGCACGGTCTATTGGCCACGATGTGTGGCTTGGCGAGGATAGCAGCTGTCGCGATGACGCTTAATGCTGCTCAACGGCCGTGTTTGGCTGGGTAGAAATGATCTCGGGTCCGGCAAAAGCAACGGGTCTTATAAATCCCCTGTTTAGCGCTCTTCGTTGGTACGAAAATTGGGTCTGTGATAAGGTGACTGACGAAGCGAACCAGCATGCTGATAAACCGTCAATGGATAGAGGTAAGTCAGCGATATTTATACTGTGGGATTGATTACTTGATTGTGGTCCACCTGTGATGATTAGGCTAAGTATCTGACGCGCTCCTCCCGAATCTTCATAGATAATTACATTTCTTTCACCGTGCAGTTGTAATTTACTTTTACATGACCATTTTCCATCTTATCGATGAATCTAAGAAAAAGGCTGTTGTTATGACTCATATGTAAATGAGCTTTGTTTTGATTGGTTAAGCTCTGTGCACCGGCGTCGTTCACGGTGTTGCTCATCAGGGCGAGCCATGATTGGAAACTAAAAAGGAGATAATGTGTAAGTGTGTGTGAGAATATGCAGGCCCAGACAGATATTTTAACACTGATGTTTGGAGTAAACTCTGTGGAATTCTGTTCAAAAGTTTGTGGTCAGTAAGTTTATAAAGGAAGTTTCTAATGCTAACCTAGGCTACGTTTCTTGAAAACTTTTTTCGAACCTACCCTGTTTCCTACATTCTCTGTCCTCCGCTGGAACGCCACTCTCTAGTGAATATGTGTACGAGAGCTAGTGAAAGATAGAGATTACGCTTTATGAAATTTTAAATATGTATATTACTCTCACACAAACACATCGATTCACTTCAGAAGGCCTTTATTAACCCCCAGAGCCATTCAGAGTCATTTTTATGATGGATGGACGCACTTTTTCTGGCTTCAAAATCTAAACCACCATTCACTGCAATTCTAAACTTTTGAAGAGCCAGAAAATGTATTAATAAAACTCTGATTACATTTGTTTGAAAGAAAAAAAGGTTGTATGGGATGGCTTGAAGAGAAGTAAATAACCATTTTCTGTTTTGTGTTTTTCTTTTTATGCATCCTTGTTGAACATTAAAAAATAATAATAATAATAACTTGAGGCCAAACATTTGAACAGCCACAGCTCTAGGACATCTTATTTCAAACATGTAAGGAAATCTTTTGATATGGCCTTTATGAGAAGACCTCATCATGTTTGTGGATGGTACATTGTGTTGTGAGTTATGAGTGTTCCCTTGGCAGCGCATCCTCCATTATACCAAAACACTAACTTTCACTCATGGAGCAGCATGACGGCACTTCCCCCGTACACACCCTGGTTCACATAGTGCCCGTAAAGGGAGGTTCAAGCAAAGCCTCATGGTATTTAATGAAGGCATGTTAATAATTCAGGCTCAGCCCCATTTAAGACCACAGTGATGCAGCATTAACTATTCACAGCCAAAGGGCAGCCTGGACCGGTTTCTTATACAACCCACGCTGAGGGAGCAGACCCAGTGGGCCCTGTACCAGGAGAAGAGGCTCTGGGCTTTTGTTTGAGGGAAAGGGAATCTGTGTGAAGCCTGGACATCTGATCATGTCCCATCTGTCTAAGCTTAGCACTCTGTATAAATACGATGCTCCCACAAAGAAAGCATTTTGTGCTTGATTCCCATGAGGTCCCTCCTGAGGACAGATTGGAGGTTAAGTTTGACAATGTAAATCTTGACATGCAAACCTTGGACACATGTGGTGACCCAAAAAGGGGCTTGAACACTTTTAGACACTTAAGCCACCCTTAAAAATGTCTCGATGTTTGCATTAGATATGAACATCCAAACCAAATGACATCTGTTAAAGGGGTCATATGACGAAGCAATTTCAATTTTTCCTTTCTCTTTGGAGTGTTACAAGCTCTTGGTGCATAAAGATTTATAAAGTTGCAAAGACTAAAGTCTCACATCCAAAGAGATATTCTTTATAAAAGTTTAAGACTCGTCCACACCCCGCTAAAATGGGTCATTCTAACACGCCCTCACATGTCTACCTCACTATGTGGGAAGATTTGCATAATGGCACCCAAATGTTTACGCAAAGAAAAAAGGAGTAACTTTTATTCTCGCTGTTGTCACTGGCGCCATGTTATGGAGTCGCGGTGTGTTTCGTTGTGAAAGCTAAACTACTTTGTTTGGCCTTCGAAAAGAGGACACAACTAGAAATCAGTGATTAGCAATGCATCTATGGCACAACGGCTGTTATATAAAGTTGGACAGTTCAAAAGTTGCAAGGACAGTCTAGACTTCTGACACAGCCTTTAAGTTTTTAACATTTAAATAATTTGCCAATAATGATTCAAACAAGAGTTTTGAGCAGTGTAGAGTAGATTTGTTCGTTGTTTCTCAGATCACAAATGGAGATATGGTTTTATATTTATGCAGCGCGACATGTAAAAAGACAGTATAAGTCATAATAAGCAGTAATTATGTCCCCACTTAATGCAACAAATGCCTCTTGTGTAATGGCTTTTATTGGTTTTATCTCATCTAGTGATGTCTGGACCGTGATCACTAGACCATCACTAGACCAGTTCAACCAAATAGATCTGAATTGTTTAAAATGGTTGGTGTCTCCAGTACGCACTAATCCACAAATTACTTAAGTTATACGGTTTATAAACCTGCTTGACACTCTCTCTGAAGTGAAATAAACCAATACCCCAAATGATTTGGGGCACAACATTTACGTCACACGCTTGAGGCATTCGGCAATCACAAAGCACTGGATAGCTAGCCAATCAGGGCACATCTCGATTTTCCAGAATGCTGCGCTTTGTAAAAATGTATGCGTTTCAGAAGGCGGGGCATAGGGGAGAAACAATAATAAGCATTATATGGAAAATAAATGTTTTTTTAACCTTAAACTACACACATTGCATTACACCAAATACACAAAATAATGTTCTTTTTAGCGGCATCAAATGACCCCCTTTAACAAATGTATCCAAACTCTTTGTCTTGATTTAAACATCTGTATTATTGTTTTATAGTTTCTATCAAACAAATGTCACTTGGTTTGATATTTATAAATGAAATGAAACTCATGTAATTTTAAGTTTAAGTCAAGTCTAAATAAACTTTTAAGTTAAGAAACTTTGTTTATCTAACAATTATGTGACAAACCGTTCCTCCATAAAATGTGTAACAAAGGGACATTTACAGAAAAGAGGAACTGTGATGGTGTACTTATGGTCAGAGTACATCTGCACGCACATAATCTCCGCAACACAAAAACTGCCTATAGTCAAGTCATTTTGATTTGTAAAGCACTTCTCAATCCATGTTGTTATAAAGCAGCATTACAGAAAACCATGTCTTAAAGTTTAAAAAAAAAAAAAATCCTACAAAGGCTTTATTTTTACCCAAACATGTGCTGACCTTTTTGTGACTTTCCAATGGAAAAAAATCCTCAGTCAAACTCTGAGCAATTTGATGGATTACACAAAACAACAGATGAAAAAGGGGAACAACTTTATGGCAAAAATAGATATCTGTGGCTTCCCTTGATGGTTAGAGCTCAGAGGACAGTTTAACTGAGAGAGAGAAACAGAGAGAATGACTCAAGAGCAAATGAGACAAACAAAGTTCAGTCCATGTTCGGTCACTCTGTGTCATAGATCGGAAGCAACTGGCAATAACATTCCTCCATCAGTATGGCAACAGTAAAGTCTCAATACTGAAGTCAGCCTGAACTCAACCCTCTTCATAACAGCAATCAATACTAACAGACTACACACATTAGCTTCACATCACAGCAGTCCACAGAGGCCACTAACAATCCAGGATTTTAAAATAATTCACTGTCAAAGTGACAGGAGTGATTTAAGTAAGATGGCACACCATAGGGGCCATCCATGATGTTCAGAAGATGCAGGGTACCATATCAGACAAATTTTCCTTTGTTCTTAAGAAGAACAATAAACTATTTAGAAGAGATTAGAGAGCTAAGTATCTTCTGACCAGATGTCACCAGGAGCTTGCAATATTGCATTATTTTTTATTGTTTGAGTACAATTGCACATTAAGCCGGTTAGACAAAGAGTAGCAGACATTCAAAAGCAGATTCAGGTTGCACTCCACTTCCTGCAAAAAGGTTTTATTACATGGTGTACAAGCACTACTAGACAGAAGAATTATAATTAGGAGCTCACTTGAATAAATAGAGATTATTAAGGTGTTATTTTTGTTTATAAGAGTCTAGATTTATCACAATTGTTGATGGGATGCCTCATTTGGTAAGGAGGCGATGGTGGATGAGCATGCACGCAGACACAGACACACACACACACACACACACACACTTGCAGACTGAGTCCATGTCTCCTCTCTCAAAGCTGGTCATTTGTGACACAAAGGTTTCAGTTGAAAGCTTCAAATGCCAGTTGAGATCAAAACCACCATAGTCCAGATCAGCTCAATGGTGCTTATTGTTACTATTATCACTACAACCCTGCAGAATTAGGTCATTATGTAGGAGATCATTTGGACAGAGTCTTTTCACTGTAAAAAGCCCCAGCGGAGCATGGTAATGAGAAATAGTTCTACCCTCAATGTGTGCCCTTGTGGAAACTATGCACAGATCCAGAATTATAGGACAGACGCAAGAGATGGCTACAGTACAAACACCTTTTACACAGCTATTCAGAAACCAGTGTTCGTATAGTTTCAGACCAGTCCATATCCAGAAGTTTTCCAGACAAATTTCTTGAATTAATAGATTTAAACATTTATAGCTACTTATTAGTGTACAAATGTTTGTAATAAGATGCTTAGTGGGCAGACTTAGTGCAGACTTGCGGTCAAGCTTTGCTTTAGATGCAGCCAAAGCATTATTTTACAGCAAAGCAAAACTATAATAAAAAAATAAAAAAAACATTCACAATTTTCAAGTCTTTACATTGCATATGGGGATTTAATGCATTTTCTTTTTAATTAAATAGAAAAATACCTTTTATGAATGTACGAGAATACTTCTTGTGCAAAATTATTTTTAAATAAAATAACTTTATTAAACAATTTCTTCTGTTCCATGTCAGTCTTTGAAGCATGTTCACGAGTCACGACATTACCACGACGCTTCATAAAATTAGGGTTGAACCACTGATATCATATGGACTATTTTATTGATGTCTTTACTACGTTTCTGGGCCTTGAGCTGCGTTGCTGTCTATGCAGGGTCAAGAAGCTCTCGGATTTGATCAAAAATATCCTAATTTGCGTTCCGCAGAAGAACGAAGGTCTTACGGGTTTGGAAAGACATGAGGGTGAGTAATTAATGACATTTTTGTATATAATTAATTTTGACAATTTTCATTTTTGGTTGAACAATCCCTTTAACAACATGAAATACTGTTATTAAAGTATTTGCATTTTTAAAGAGATGCTTTGGTGACAGTGAGGGATTCTTACATGCAGAATTGACGTGCTACATGTAAACAATATTCTTTGTTTTTTTTTTTACAGTCAAAATAGTTCCTTTGGATTTGTTCAGTTTTTAAGAACTTTAGGTTTTCCAGTAGTGAGCAGAACTAATGCACAAACGGCAATCTCATTAGCTGGCACTCATCTATTATCATCCCTGGTTTGATTTCAGCGAATCACTTCGAGTGAACACACACAACCTGATTAATATTCATGTATCCAGCAGCTCAATAATCCTTAGTGCATTTAATACTGTTCTTATTAGTAGAATGTATATTATTATTATTACCATCATCTTATCAGTATAATTGTTAGTTTTTCCCCATTTTTTATTTTACAGAAATGCTGAATGACCAAAAAAGCACCACCATCAGTCCTAAATTAAATTGTATATGCATTCATACATGGTTAACACATTTTTATTCTAAGTGCTAAAGTTCTATTATTAAATAATATTTTATTATCATAATAATATCATATTATAATGCTTGACTGACTGATGTTAAGAGCGTACTTTCAGATATTTAAAAAGCTGTGCCATTTTGCAAACATATACAGTATTATACAGTAGGAATACACATACATACATGCATACATATACATACATACACATACATATATTATATATATATATATATATATATATATATATATATATATATATATATATATATATAATAGTATATTGGTCTGGCAAATACTAATGTACTAGCCAATGGCGATTCAATTGCCAAGGTGTCCATAGAGGGTTGAATTGTTCTCCTGAAAAAAATTCTTCATGAATTCTGGCATATCAGTCCTTCCTAATAGTGCTTAATAAACATGATTACTGAATATTGAGCAAAATATCCAAATATCTTATCTGTTTGTCTGATTAAGATGATTAAGATGATTAATGTGCTTGTGCAGAATTTCGGTGTCTTTGGATAGGTCAGTGAGCAGTGATTGGTTTGAGTCATATCTGCTGGAACAACTTAGCCCAAGTGTTAGAGAGAGAAAGAAAGATGGTGGAAGCAGAAGAGAAGCAGGGACAGGAGTGTGACAGGCTAGTGGGGAGGTGACCGTCCAGGGAGGCGATAGCGAGACTGGCAGCTGCTCCTGTAGGAGGGGGTAAGGGGGCCTGCAACCGCCCTCCAATTGACCAAACACTCCAGATCACTCACCTGCCCCAAGGGCACTAAATGCCCTCCACTAAACACACAGTTGCAAGAGCTTTCATGTTGTTTTCACACACTCTCAAAAGTCACAGACCTCTAGTTCACATGCAAAACATTGGTTTAAAACACAGTTCACTCAAAAATGAACATTCTGTCATGATTTACTCACCCCATGTCATTGCAAAGTCGTATGGACTCTCTCGCTCCAACATTGGGGTAAACTATTCCATTACTTTTGCATTTAGCAATCGTTTTTTTTTACTGTGGCTGAGTGACAAAAAATATCTGACTCAACGGTCATCAGTAATTATATGGTCATAATTTATAGTATATCATCATACAGTAATAAAATGTTGTGTTTCTCCAGTTACAGTTTCTAAGGCTAGTTTTCTTGATAAGCAGCCTGAAGCTGCACACGTCAACAAGCTGTTTGAGAGTGTGGCCCACACACTAAATGTTTCCAGTTGTGTAACACTATTACTTAGCTGAAAACTGACACATCTCCCCCACGTAGTGCTCTCTGACAGAGTGAATGAGTACAGCAGCCCTGCCTTTCACAGACAGATGATACGACGGTGAGAAGATGCATGACGGTGCATGAAACACCATCGCTGTGATGTCATGAACATTGAATGAACTTCTAAACCCCGTGAATAGACAGGATGGCTGATGTATCACAGAAGAACACTAACATAATATCATATTGGTCAAACCATTAAACATTTATCAATGCAAAAAGGTTCTGATGATACTGAAGGACTCGGTATGATTCTATGTATGGTCTTAAATATTAACAAAAATTCAATACAATATCATTCCAATAATAAGAGTAAGATTTTCTTTAAGTACCGGTAGTAATTATTTTATTCAGCAAGGATGCATTAAACAAATCAAGAGAGACATTAAAGTGTTTGTAATGCTGTTCCTCTGAACTTTGCATTCATGATTCAAAAATGTACCATAGTTTCCACAAAATTATTAAGCAGAACAACTGGTTGCAACATTCATAAAACTTTTATGAGCACCAAACCAGCATATTAGAATGATTTCTGTAGGATCATGTGACACTAAAGCCTGGAGTAATGGCTGCTGAAAATGCAGCTTTGCCACGGTAGAAATAAATTACATTTAAAAATTACAGATGCACCGATCGATCAGCCAGTGATCGGAATCGGACGTTTAGTCTTTCATCTTTTCCGATTTTGAACCGATCCGTCTACATGTGGCTGTGAGAGCGAGCATCTCGATATTAATTGATTCTTTTCTTATGGAATGATATCAGTTCTTAAATCCCAGGATTTTATTAGTCTAGCCTGTTTTTAGTTAATGGACAGAACAATGAAGGGCACATCCCATCCAATAAATCACAATAAGCATTGTGCCTTGAGGCTTTTAATATGAAACAAAGTCTCAGGTTTCAATTTATGTCCATTGTATTGCTGTATTTAAACAATAAACGCCATTTTGGTGGCGTTTAACCTGGAGTGACAGTGTAATCACTCAATCAGTTCTTCAGCCGCGCAAAGACATCAACATAACAGCTTGTAAACAATGTCACGTAACGTCATATTTACCTCAATAACAAAATATTCTGTGACCATAAACTCTTTAGTCAGATAAAAAAAATAAACTGTAGAGAGGGGTATTTTGCTAAATATATGCACCATATAACATATTCATTATAATTTTTACTGTTCTTATGTTTGTTTATTTTTTATGACAGCCAACATGTACATTTTTATTTTTAAAAAATACGAACTGAAGTAGAAATATTATTATGCAATTGTGACATTATTTTAAAAACTTAATGGTGTAATTTTAACAGTTGTATGCTATAGCTTATAAATCTGTCAATTTTAACCTTCAATATTATAATAATGTAGTACCAAATGTATATTTTACAGCATTAATTGAGACATTTGGCAATTACTGTACCTGATATACTGCATATCCAAAATAACTGATATTGAAATGAATCGGTCGAAAGCTTGTGAAAGAGAATCTAATCAAATCATAACATTTTCGTTAAAATGTAATGCAAACATGTCGTTGGCATGGAAGTTTTTTTACTGTGAGTGAAGAAGACACTAAGTTTGCTATCTGTGAAACTTGTAAGGCTAAAATAAACCACATAGGAACCACTTGCCAACAATGCTCAAGTAGATATTTTGCCTATAGATATTCTGGCAACATTTATTACCCACTTACTGCACTATTATTATTTGGAAGAGTATTGTACACTTCAGTTTGGTTCATTCATAGGATCTTTTGACTTTTGTAAGAAAAGTAAAAAAGAGAAAAAGGTACATTTATCAATTAAGTTGTTTTGTTTTATAACTCATTTTCAGTTAATTGTTATCTCTACTTCTTTCCAGTCACAAAGCACTTTTATTTTTTGAGAGTCGTTTAAATGAGAGAAAATCCTGTAAGTTGGGAAATTGTTATGTTTAATAATTTCTTTTATTATGAAAATAAAATGTTGCTTTGAAGAAAAGTACATTTTTGTTTGTATATGCTGTCAATTACAGTTCTTAGAAATAAAATCGGAATCAAAAAAAAATCGGATCACACTTACAAAGAATTGGAAATCGGAATCGGCCAAGAAAATTGCAGTTGGTGCATCTGATTAAAATGTATCAAAATATACTTTTTAAAAACTCAAAAATATCAATATCAAAATATTTCTGTTTTTACTGTGTGTCAAATGCAGCCTTTGTGAACCTAAGAAATGTATTTCAGAGAAGATCATTACAAAGATCTTAAAGAACCTAGAACTTTGAATGGTTGTGTATACATTCTTTACAATATACAAGAAATGAATTATGGCTTCCATCAAATGCACTGTAGAACTGTAAGGTCAAGTGTCAACCAGAAGTCTGGGTGAAAGGTACTTACTGTAGGAGGCCTGCGACAGAAATACAGAACTATTTATAAACTATATATAAAACTACTTGAATGAACTAAAGTAGTGACTGATAAGTAATACATTTAATAATGGTGCCCCTAAGCTGACAAGAGTCTGTAAGGGCTAAAAATAGTTTACAAGAATCAAACAATGGAAATATCAATTTGAATAATCATCATTTTATAATAATGACTAAAGGGAGAGAGGAAATGTCTATAGAAAAGGTGTGTTTGACAGATGTCTGTGTGCAAACAAGGAGTAACGTTACAGGGAAAAAACAGATCAGCGCTGCCATAGAGTTTCGCATTAAAGCCCAGACACAGTAATGACAGCAAAAGTGATGCCCCTTTAAACATTGTCTCAAATCTGAAAACAAAGGGCCTCGAGAACAACAAAGATGGTAACATACATAAACCCATATTTGCTCGATGTGTCTCGGTATTGTGTCTAGCAGAACTGTCAAGGGCTCTCTTTTCTTTGAGGTCTAGATCACTAAAGAAACAATAGTCTCAGTCTCTTGAGGTGAAATTATCTACCGGATGCAGTCGTATTGTTATTCTACTTCATTCACGTTCGATTCTTTTAATTTACACGAGTTTAAAAGCACAATTGTGAAAGGAAAATCATAATTCCTGCCGACACACTACGGCTGTGTTTCGAAACCTAGTGAGCTGTCTACCTAGACAGCATGTCTGGGCATCAAAGGCGCGTTCGGAACGTTGGAATCTACATTTTGGGCATCCAGACATCCTCTCTAGGAAGGCA
Organism: Carassius auratus; assembly: GCF_003368295.1. Taxonomy (NCBI): domain Eukaryota; kingdom Metazoa; phylum Chordata; class Actinopteri; order Cypriniformes; family Cyprinidae; genus Carassius; species Carassius auratus. Next base: position 25,811 of record NW_020523693.1, on the reverse strand, counting down.
GCGCACTAGTTTTTGAGACAGCCCGTTTGAAATGAAATTCTCTGAATTGAAACAGAGGACATTCAAACAGTAGACAGCCGTACGTTTGAGCTTATAAGTGTCTATTATAGCGATATACGACTGTAGTATTTAAATATTAGGTTAATATTATTGACATTATTAAGGTTGAGGCGATAACTCCCTCTCTTACCTTCAGACAGCTCGAGCTCCAACTCCGCCAACTGCTCCCTAAGCTCTTTCGGTAGAGCTGCCAAATCCACACCGCGGTCTGCCATTGTCGTGAGAATACGCTGAAGTTGTTTTAAGTGTGATGAAATGCGTTTCGATAGCCAAAAATCCTCCCGTCAAGACAGAAAACATGAATTTAAAGGGGAGTAACAATCCATCCGGACAACTACTCCTTCCGCCATGCTGTAAGAACTCACCAACGGCACTGCGCGGTCACGTGATCGCGTTTACCTCCTGTGTGTGATCAGACACCCCCAAACACGCGCGCGCGCACACACACACGCACACACACACACACGCACACACACACACCTCGAGACGACACGCACGCGCCCTCTAGCGACAGGTTGTAATACTACCATGGCTGTACTATGATGTATATTATTCATAGACAGTAAATGATACTATCATTACTATCTGAAAGACAAGACAAGGAGTCGGTAATCTACCGATTTACCACATAAGGTAAATAAATCCTCTTCAGAGTTGTATAAGTAAGTTAAGAACAACGACTTGCATCGACTTCCTTTTTTATAAAGACAACTTACAAAGGTGCCCATTTTGTCATATTTTTGTTACACAAAGAATCTCTTATTTACAATGCGTGCATGATGTGTTATAATGAGTAGTTTCGCGATTTTATACTGAGCAAGGAAACAGCCTTTTGAGTGGTGAGTGGATTCTAACTCCTCTTATTGGCCATCGTCTTCAAGAAATCAGTAGATATGTCTGTGATTGGCTACACTGCTCAGCGCTGCAAAAATACATTGTAAAAAGAAACATTTGGCGCTCTGTGAAAGCCTAACACATAGTATAGAGATGTTTTTACAACTTCAACTGAGGGTGCTCTTGTTTTCGATTTAAATCCAGATTTTCAATTTCAAATATTTATTATAAAAACTGATTATTTTTTTCCCAAAATGCAATAAATCCATTGAATCAATATGTTTTTTTTCTTCATATTTAAACAGTTGAAAATACACAACAAAGTAAGTTGATACACATTTGACAGCCTCTGCAATTGTTAAATAATCTAATTAATAGCTTATGTTTCTTCCCTACTCCAGAAACCACCACAGGTTCATCAATGCTCTCAAAATTCTTCTTTTTTTAGTGCTGCATGATAAATCACATGTGATTTTCATGCGCATCTCTACAGTAAAGCTGGTTCTGTGATTAGTAGTAAATCTTCATAACATGCTTTCAGATGGGGCATTTAAGCCATAGATCGCTGACAAGCTAAGCAATATCGCATTCATAATCGAAGTGGATGTCTATGCAGTCTATAGAGAAGGAAGACTGGAATTTGTCACAAGTTTGGAAAGATAGGGAGAAAACATGGCAGAATAACACCGCGGATATCGCATTTTGCCTAAAATTAAAAATCTAAATTGAAATCTCTTTTCAATGGCGACTGGATACAATACAGATTATATATATATATATATATATATATATATATATATATATATGTGTGTGTGTGTGTGTGTGTGTGTGTGTGTGTGTGTGTGTGTGTGTGTGTGTGTGTGTGTGTTAATGATGTTGAAACATTTAAACCAAGCAGGGTAACAATAGTACTTAACCCTGTCAGACTTTCAAAATCCTTCATTACTTGAATTAAGCTTATAATCATACATTTTTTTAAAGCATAGCCACCACAAAATAAGACTTTAGCACCTTCTGTCAGGGGAGCAGTGTATAATGAACACACAAAAAGAGAAAATTAAAGTAAACAGTCTTTAATCCGCACAGAAGGTATCCACAGAAGGCAAGCAGGTAACACATACACAACCCAACTTTATCAGTGGACAAGGAAATGTAGGACAGCCTAGAACTAAATTCACAGGCAAACAAGGATAATTAACAAGATACAGGTGAACTGAATGACACAATCAGACACAGGGAAAAACTAGGCCATGGAGCACATGAGGGAAAAAAACGTGTGACAGTTCACCCCCCTACCAGAAAGCGTGACCTTGCACTGCAGACACAAAGGGAGGGACGGAGGGGGGATTGGAAGGAGGAAAAACAGAGTGGAGAAGGGATGGTAACGGGATGGTGAAGGGCTGGCAGGAAGGTAGGCCGATGACCAGGTAGAAGTTTGGGTGGAGGACGGATTCCCAGGAGGAGGAGGACAGACAGAGTTCAAGAAGGAGACGATGGAGAGAGAGAAGCCATGTAGGAAATTGGAGGAGCCAGGAGAGACCCAGATCCCAGCCAGTATGGCAGACCAAGGTGGAGCCGACAGAGGAAGGAGCCATGGTGGAGGAAGGGCTGACAACTCCAGGGGGTCGACCATAGCAGGTGGTGGTGGAGCCCAAGGTGGAAGCAGATGGCTCTGGTGACTGAGGCAGAAGCAGGGATCCAGAAGGCCGCAGTGGAGCCGGAGCAGCAAAGGACCAAGGTGGAGCTGGAGGGAAGGATGAGCCTGACAGATCCGGAAGGGCAAGGCGCAGCCAGGAGCTGAGCTCCGTGAAGCAGGGTGTTGGCTGGCTGATCTCTGGATCGAACATAACTAAAATAAAAATTGACAAATATAAAAAAACAAAACATAGGAATACATATTATTGATATTCAAAAAAATTATATTTATAGAAAATGTTTTGTATTAAACAGGTTTAGCATTGAATATAAAAAAAATATATTTTTCCATAAAATTTTAAATCATATAAATTAATATATTATAAATGTCACGCTTCCAAACATTTTGTATATCCCGAAAAACAATAATAATATAATATAAAAGATTAAAAACGATTCCATGAATTTAGTTTAGTGGACCAATAAATCTCCAAATCAAAGTTTACATGAATCAACAATTTTTTATTTTATCATCATTATATTATTTCAAAACAAAACTATAATAACATACAAAGATTTTAAGTATGTAAAGTCTCTAATGATGCCTAAATAAAACTAGAAACATTTGTTTTGTTTTGTTTTTTGTTTAATCAAATCTGCAGCACTGTGTTCAGAATATTTCACTTCAGCATGCATGAAAAATAGTAAATATATATGGTACACATATGTACATGACCAGGACAATTCCAAAAACTATCAGTCCAACTTGGAGTGAGGTTATTTCCCATAAAACACATACACTTAAAACAACTTTTATTTCCACAATATCCTCTTTTATCTTTGGCCTAAAATCATCCTATTCAAAATGACTTTTGTTTTGTTAAGTCTATCTAAGGGAAACTGCATTGAATTCACCTTGCATGAACTAATTCCGTAATAAATTAATTGTGCATCATGTTGGAATTATGGATCATTAAGTCCATCAGAAACTTTAAAGTGATTATCAGTAAAAGGGGGAATCAAACGAGCATTCTTATTAATCTATACAAATAAAAATACTTACAAATATTTGAGTACAAAGTGTTAGAAGAACACGAAATAGAAAGAGAAAGAGAAAAAAAAATTACAAAAGAATTTCTACTTTTCTGTCTTACAACACACACACACACACACAAAGATTTATTGTAATAGGTTATTTCTATAGGCCTGGCAGCGTACAATGAAAAAAAGTGCCAGTGAAGCTAAAAATTCTCCATTCTGCTCATTTCAGATCAACAGTCCTCTACATGGGTTTGGCTGAACAACTACAGTGCCAGCAGATAACAGAACACAAAAGCCAGGGTCAACACTTAAACCAGGAGTCATTTGGGAGATATCGGTTAAGTGGTAACTTTGACATGCTATTTAAAAGACCAAACTGGAAAAAAGAACCCAATGTTTTTTTAGTGCATTCTGACAGGCCTATATACAGTTTGGACTGACGTTGAAAGTGAAAGTGAAGTGACATTCAGCCAAGTATGGTGACCCATACTCAGAATTTGTGCTCTGCATTTAACCCATCCGAAATGCACACACACAGAGCAGTGAACACACACACACACACTGTGAGCACACACCCGGAGCAGTGGGCAGCCATTTATGCTGCGGCGCCCGGGGAGCAGTTGGGGGTTCGATGCCTTGCTCAAGGGCACCTAAGTCGTGGTATTGAAGGTGGAGAGAGAACTGTACATGCACTCCCCCCACCCACAATTCCGTCCGGCCCGAGACTAGAACTCACAACCCTTAGATTGTGTTAACTGTCATTGTGTTAATATTGAAAAAGTTCAAGTTACATACATTGAGCAACAACAGTACATCGAAGTCCCTTATATATATATTTTAAAGTGTCTGATATTGCGTTAAAAGAGCATGTGTTTGGATAAACATCTTAGTAGAGATAAAAGCATTCAAACAACAGTAGAATTGGACACTCTTTGCTCCCTGCAGCCTTTCTAGTTACATGTAATAGCACCCTATTACATCCAGATGGCAGTATAGAATATGCTTAGAATTAAGGGCAGTGCTCTCTGATAGTTATTAAAAGGCATTACTGTTAATTCATTACCCCAGGTCTGATGGTACAGATGCCTGAATATGCTAGGTGACCAGTTGTCTCAGCGACACAGAGTGAGGTTAACCAATAAAGAGGCACTCGTGTGATTAATAAGGCAGAATCCCTATCTCTTCATATAATTATAAGGGATTGTGCATGTTAATGAGTTGATAAACAACCGGAGAAACAAATAGTGTTACAAAGCATGGTGATATCAACTTTAACAGTCAGGTAATCGTGAAAATAACTGAACGGGAGGCACTAGGTCTGAATTTCTGTAAATTGAGCAAAATGGAAGCCAATTTCTGCCACAAAAAATAATTATAATAATAATTCATAAATATATATATATATATATATATATATATATATATATATATATATATATATATAGTCAAAATTTTTAGATAGTGAGATAAGTCTTTATTCTAAAGACGATATCATGAAATTATGAAATTGTAAAAAAAAAAAAAAAAAATCGTGACATACTAAGTCATCATTATGAGAAAATAATTATGACTTTTCATTTGTTCTGATTTCTGACATAATTGTGAATTTTATCAATTTTTGGGGGCCATTTTTTACTTTTATGAATTGTTATGACATACTTCAGAAGTCATAATTATGGGATAAAAGTAAAAAATAAATAAATACGTATTTAATGTACTTTTACATAATTTTAATTTTGACCATCTCTGTTATGTTTTTTACATCATGGCGTTTATGCTCTATAGTCTACTTTTTAAGCTTATAATTATGCATGTCATACTTGGTATGCATATGTTTGATGTTTTATCTCATAATGACTACGTATCTAATAATATTGACGTTTTATCGAAAAATTATTTACCAAAGCATGTTTTTATCCCTCTTATGTAGCAGAAATGGGACTCCATAAAGAACACAGCAGCAGAGATAGACAAAAAAGTTATAAAAAAGAAAAAGACGGGGCAAAAAAAAGTCTCAGACTACTTTAGGCTCAACATAACTCTATCTAAAGCTGCATTTAAAACACTGTGATCACAGGGAAAAGAAATAACATCATTTAAAACAGTAAATATATTGATTTCTCAACACAAGCGTCCTCATCGTACATAATGACCTCGGACAGTATGCCGTTTGCTGTTTCTGAGTTTGTCGTACACAAGAAAACAATGATAGGACCAAACTATGAGGTTCCATAGCCCAAACTGAACACAATGTGCCAATAAAATACAGTTTATATATAGCAAAAAGTTTGCATGCTAACAAGGCAGTCTTAGTGTATCAGTCCTTTACAAACTGCTATCTTCCATTGTACATCATTGTACACCCACACGAGAAGCACACATGCACACGTTGATTATAAACGTATATAACAGATTAAAAATGAGGTAAGATGAGCGCGGGTCAGATGAGGGGGATGGCCACCAGAAAACTAAAAACCTGCTGTAAAATAGCAAGGTAGAAGATCCTACAGAACATTAAAGCATCATGTTTCTCTCAAACACACACTTACTGATACATATATATATATATAAGAATATATAAAGTATTGCATCGTCGCAACTCGTGACATACACCGGGTGCTCAGTCACGGTTCAAACGAACAATGTCTTTATTGCAGCGTGTGTCTGTGGTGATACATTTAATGACAGGAAGTGCTTTGCAGCCCTACAGCCAGTGAAGGAGCAGGAGGAAGTTGAAGGAAGGAGCAGGAGTTACAGAGGATGCAAATGAGAGCATGGTTTGGAGTCCAGCCCCCGTAGTCTATGGCATAGTGAACGACAATCTCCTTCTGTCTCTCTCTATATGTGTACATAGTCCCAGTTTCATTCCCAGAATGCAGCTGAGCTCCAGGCCAGAGCGTGATGGCATGAGAGGGAACCAGCATTCTCCTCTGGCAGATCTGCCCCCCTCTCCCGGGATGCAGAGAGTCCCAGGCAGACTGTTACCTGCTGTCATCATCTGTTGGATGGGTGGGACTGTGTGGCCATGATGACGTGTGACGGGCCACCACTCTCCCCTCGTTGGCTGCCCATCCCTGCCAGCACTGACATGGCCACCGCCTCGGCTGCAGCGCGGGAGTTCAGGCCGTTGGGGCCTACCGCAGATGAGGGGCTGGGGGCCAGAGAGCTGTGCTGAATGACCGGTGCCGGGGAGCCCGTGGGCTCAGACGTCTCTTTCATGTGCTCCTCTCCTGAGAGACATCAATAAATGAGGGTTAGATCCCGCAGATGCAGGCCAGAGACCTCAATGTGGGCTCCACTCACCCAAGTAGACGGCTTTCTTCTGGAGGTTGGTGACGGGACAGTCTTTGTGAGCTAACAGCAACTGCTTCAGATGAGCAACTTCGTTTCGCAGATGAGACACCTCGTTCTTGTACACGGAAATACAGGAAAACAAAAAAGTGTGAACATCACTCTTGGACAAACTAGCTGACAACAAAGCATTTGGAAACACATTTGTCTCTACTCAGTTTCAAAGTACAATGCCAAACCATCAATGCACACAACAAAACGAATGAAGAAAAAAATAAGAAGAAACATGACAAAAGTCAAACAAAATAAGGCAATGAATGGTAAAACAATTGAATAAATATGCAAATAAAAATATTTTATATAAAGCTAATGATTATAAAATAATAAACAATAATAACAAAATAAAACTAAATGAAATAACAAATAATAAATACATAAATAATACATAAAAATGTTTTATTCCTACAATAAATAAAATGATAATTTTTTGATAGTATCAATGATAAAGTCAATTTGAAATAATCTCAGTCTCAAATAAAAAAAAAATCTAGTCTCAGGTTATGTTTGGAATGAGACTCTAGCAATATTGAAGTATATGTAAAGATATTATAAAATATGAAAATATTTTAAAAACCAGGATGTGTAAAGTTATGCATTTCAGACCATGATTTGCTACAAATTGGATATATAATTTCATAATATTACATATTTACATCTTGGTGAGCAACATCCAGTTATCTATGAAATAAATAAAGGCTTTTTTTTCTTTTTTTTTGTGCAAACAAAATGCATCTTAACTTTTGCCACACCAAAGTAACAAAACATCACAGTTGATATTGCTTTTGGTTCAGTCTTGATTTTTGAGATAGATATTATGGACAAATGCAGAGCTTCATGGGATAAGGAATCCCACACAGTATGCTCTGGTTTCATAAAATCTGGGCTTTCCATGCGTTGCATTCAGAACTGTACATACTGTCAAAATTTGAAAGGACACAGATGAACCACGTCACACATTTCTCAAATTGCAATGAGCAATATCAGTGCTCAGGATTAAAAAAACCTTTCGCATACACTAACCGACAGCGAGACGTTGATGGAGGAGAGTTCTTCGGCCTTCTTCTCCAGAGAGCTGACCCATATCTTGCGCTTCTGTCTGCAACGAGAGGCTGCAGCCCGGTTCCGCTCCAGGAAGCGCTGCCTCCTCTCATCAGGGTCGTCATCAGTCGTCCTCCGCCTGCGACCTCCGGTGGGCTGAGCGGGTGACACCTGAACACAGCAGAGCAGAGTAAACGGAGATGTTTACTGCATAAAGCCACAGCAAAGTGAAAGATTGATCCCTGACAAACACAATGGCATCTGTTGTATACAGAATGTTTACACTCAACAATTCGAGGGGTGAAGACATGCCATACCTGTGGCTGAGCAGGGGACGGGGCGTCTGGATGCTGGACCAGCAGCTGGCTTTGCTCCACTCTCTGAGGGACCATCGCACTGGACCCCATCGCCACACCAAGGCAACCCTGAGCTGTGGGCATCTGCTGAGATAATGCTGCCTTCAACCTCTAAGGACAACAACAAAAACATCATGGTAATACGGAACAAGACGGCATTCGGTCTAATTATAAGGCAGTTTACAGCCGCAACATTCAATTTTATTACTCTTTCATGTGGAATGGACATGAACTGTGAACACATACCACAACTCATTTAGCACTGAAGAGAGAAATCATGTGACAGAAAGGAAATAAGAGTGTGAACTTCTGCATTTTATTTCTGTAGTTTAGGACGGTCATCTAGATTTTTTCTCTCCATGGCTTATCTTTTTTTTTTTTTTTTTTTTTAAATCTTATGCAAACACCTCTCAAGAAACCAAGACACGTAGTGCTATTTATTAATAATAAAGAGAATATAAACATAGCATTGTTTTTCTAGTGTTATTTTAATATTCTTTACTATTATAGCATTCATTAATCATTTTTGAATTTGCTTTTTTTTTTCTCAGTTTTCATTTCAATTTTAGAAACAAAATTACACCGCCCCACTAGTCATCAAACCACACACCAACTAGCCTATTACGAAAAAAAACATAATCTTTGTATATCTGAAATCTGAATGTATCTTGAATCTGAAATACAAACTGTTAATGACAGAGTTGCTTTGTTCCAAAGTGACCTGACATTCAGCCAAGTATGGTGACCCATACTCAGAATTTGTGCTCTGCATTTAACCCATCCAAAGAGCCCACACACAGAGCAGTGAACACATAAACACACACACACTGTGAACACACACCCGGAGCAGTGGGTAGCCGTTTATGCTGCGGCGCCCGGGGAGCGATGCCTTGCTCAAGGGCACCTAAGTCGTGGTATTGCCAGCCCAAGATTCGAACCCACAACCCTAAGGTTAGGAGTCAAACTCTATAACCAATAAGGCCACGACTTCAAACAGCTTGTTTGTTTGTTGTGAAAACTATGACCCATGTGAAGTGCTGGATAAAGAGTTGCAACACAGGAACACTAGGCAAGGCAAGGCATCCGAACATTCTGCAAAATGATCCACATGCTGGATTAGGAAGAAAACAGATTTGCCCTCACCATCTTTGCCTCATTGTGGGGGTAATAGCCTGAGGGTGAAGACGAGCCGCTGCTGCTGCCCCCTAGTGGAGGGCCGGGAATTCCTGGAATGTTGGGCACCATACACAGGGGCCTGGCCAGCTACACCACAAGGCCAAATGCAAAACATATTATGAGGCAAATTATGAATGACTCTAAAGATCAGAAATGACAGCTCACATGAACAACACTTTTAAAGAGAAGCGGGGAATTTTTGAGTTACAAGGGACTTTGTGCTGAAATAATGGGGTTGTATGGCACTTTAACCTTGGAAAAATATTACACACTTTATCTTAAATTGAAATCACAGCAAAGTCCCTTCAAGGTAAGTCATGGACTCCTAAACATAATACTAAAGACCCCTTTCTCAAATTATAAAGGCAGCTATATATTTAAAAGCTGATATATATTATGTGCGAAAAAAGTGTGATAAGAAAAACTAACTTTTTATTAAAAATGAAATAATTTATACTATTGTTTACTGTACTAAAGTCAAAACAAACTATTTAAATATTTTTTGGAAAATATCAGTATTTATAAAAAAAAAAAAAAACTTACTGTAAACTTTTCTGAAGTACTATTTTAGTATTATTTATATAATATTATAGTAGTTATTAATACATTTTGCATTTATTTTTAAATGTCCAGTTTTCATTTCAAAATTTTAGTTTTAAGTTTTAGTACATTTGTAACGTCCTTTGTCATTTTGTTGTTTCTATTTACATAGTTATAGTTATATACAGTAGTTATATAGTTATATTCTAGCTATCTTATTTTATTTCAGTGTCAACGCAACAGGTTTTTCTTTTCACATAATGTTTATATCTTACTTTATTTCAGCTTTAATAAAGTAAAAAAATATTTTAATAGTTTCAGTTTTAATTACAATGAATTTTCCACAGATCTTGCACCTTGCAATTTTACAGTAAACAAAAAGGCAAGTGTCAGCAACTCTCCCATTCCTTTTCCTTTGAGTGGGCCATCTCTTTATACTCCACATATTCATATACCATACTCAGAAATACACTTCAAACTTACAGATATTACAGAGGGCATCTGCATAGGACCTGGAAGCACAGGAACTGTTTGACCATTGGGAAGCATCATCATTGGGTACGGCACTGTGGGAGATCTGAAACAGAAGGAGAGAAATGCCCAGTTTGCACAAGCAGCGAGAGCAGAAAGCAATGCACAGACTGAAGTTCTGCTCTCTTCCTGTCCACTATCTCACCAAACATTCATGGACAGTCAAGCACACCTTAAATGAGCCAGCTGCCCACAGTTTCCTAAGCATTCCTACCAAATCAACTTAAAGCAGCACAGTGAGTCATATAGAAATGAGTCACAGAATAAGTTGATGGGCCAAAACACTGGCTGCTCATTGATAGGCTGTGGTTGTGCTCTTACCCCAGTGTGCGGTTGGATGGTGGGGTGTGTGTGATGACAGAGGTAGGGGAGGGCATGGTGGGCTGCAGGCCGTCATAACCCAGGTGCAGTGGGAGGGAGCCAGGACGCACTATGGCAGGGGTGGGAGCCGAACTCACGGCAGGCTTAAGAGGAGAATTCTGTAAAAGATAATCAGCCAGCTAAGCACATAAAAATTCAAAAAGCAGCACTCTTTGCTTGCAAAAGCAATGTCATCCAGTCATAACGGTTTGTTTAGTGATGCAACACGTCCAGGTCATACAAAGATTAGTGAAATGTACAATTATGGTCTCTATAGTGGCCATATGAATGCCAAATAACATCTGACTGTCTGTACAAAAATACACATGATCAATAACAATCTTAAATGTTAAAATCCTAAAGTTCTAGGTTTAAATCGGGCTTCGAATTGCAGATTTTCAATGTGGTTTCAGATTTTTGGACCTTGGTGTTTTTTGGTTTTGCTCTAGCAAGTCTGCTTTGCATAACGCATGTACCTTTCCTCTGCTGACGGGCTCTCTGCTGCTGTCTGACATGCTGGAGATGGAGTCAGGGCTGGCAGGCGGAGAAGAGTCCACCTCCACAGGGTCCTCCTCCTTCACCTTAATGTCTGAAGGCGTCTGCAAACTCATGTCAAGTGCTCCTGAATTAGGAGCAGGCAACTGCATGGAAAAAAGAAAGACAGGTGAAGAACGCGACAGACAGAGAAAGAGAGAGCGAGACGAGGCGGTGTTACACATGAGAACTGATTGGGAACTCTGCACTTCATAAATCGGAGTTTTTGGCAGCAGGCAGCCGAGCTCCTCATGTTTGGAGCACGTCTGACTGTATGACTGAATCCCTCCACCCAGTCCCATAGCTCACCGGGTTCTTGGCCCTCTTGTCCTCATCTTCCTGGGCCTTGGGGAACTCCTGCTCGAACGAGCTGGCCAGCTCATTGAACAGGCCCACCTCTTCACAGTTTTTTCAGGAAACGAGTGGGAGTCGGCGTCTGGTCTGGAGACAGAGAGATCTCATTGTTTCCTTATGCAAGACGGCCTCAAGGACAGTATAAACTCTGCCACACAGCTAAACGCCTCTACATACAAGTACTAACCAAATCTGCTTGCTATTTAACATGATTAATCTGGGAGAGTTCAGGGCTGTTATTACATTAGTTTTTTTCCCCAAGGGTTTAATGTGACAAAAAAAAAAAACTGCACATTGTGCATTTTCCCCCTTAAAATTACTAGTTTAAGGGGACTTAGCTTCACTCCACAACTATAAAGTACTGATATCGAATTACATTGTTAAATCTCTGTACTACTTGTTTTGTCAGTACCATTAAAACATGCCAAGTTACCATTAACCACAAAAGAAGTGACAAAAAACATGCACATAAATATGGGATGGATGGTAGAAATATGCACCTACCAAAGACAAATTAATAATCACTATTTATTTTATACATATAAAAATTCATTCACTATTTCCATCATTTAAAATAATCAAAATCAAGTTAAACATAATAATTACATAATTAAAATACACACGTTAACCCAAATTTTTTTAATATTTTTTATTAAAAATTATATAATATATATGTGGTTGCTAAACGATTAATCGAGATACTGTAAAAAAAAATATATACTGTAGAAAAGTACTGTGTATATATTTATTATGTATATATAAACAAAAACACATATATACACACAAACACAAAAACATACACACTGACTGACATGTATATAATTATACAAAATGCAAAGTACCTGCAATGATGACGGAGTCCGTTCTAACGGGTCCAAACTTCAGCGTCATTTCATGTTTGTGTTTATGAACAGCCAGGTGGTCCTCATTAGTAAACCTCTACAAAGCCACACAGATGAACAGATGGATTACCAGACAAATCTGACCAGAAAAAGAGAAAGGTTCATTTCAAGACCTCAGGGCAGAGATATATTTCCAAATTAAGAAGAGGGAGCGGCACTGACAAGATTTGTCTTTTCGAAACAGATATTGTAGGCCAGAGAGGACTTAATAATGATCGTTTTTCACCAAACCCATACTCTGCTCAAAGTCGCTGAAGTATTGAATGTAACTATACAGTGTCAGTGTCGAAGACGTACAGTGGCTTTCGGTTTCACAGCTGACCTCTGTGCCCTTATACAGCCTCAAGGCTTACAGCGCTAACGTTTCTTTACGCTTCCGTTCAGAAGAGCAGCTCTGCATTACACAGTAAGTATTGAACTTCCACATTTGCCACATAATAAAAAAAAAAGTTCTACCAGCTTTCATGCAATACAAAAATACATTGTGCAAATTACAAAAGAACTATCACTAAGGTGGAGTTTTGTGGTTTAGCACTTTGTCTTTGACCCAGTGGCGAAGCCATGATGTTATGCATGCAAGACACAACAGCTCATGGGCAGAGCAAACTACACACGTGTATTCAATTAACATTTATGACAGGCAATCATGCATTCTCCAGCGTGCTTTTATATTTACCTTTGAAACAAAACAGCTGTTAAGGTGGTACAGTAAAACTGTACACTGCTGATGCACAGCCAGTGAATCATGGATATTTAATGTATTTAATTTAATGTATTCTTATGTAAGATTTTGACTCTACTGAAGCATAAAAATACCATAATATGTTTGCAGATATTTAAGAAGCATGCTAAGTTAACATACTGAAAAACAATGCTACAGTCAGTTATTCTCCTTTAAAAATGTGTGTTCCGGGCCGGAATGTCTGTCGTTGTTTGGTTTGTGGAACCCGCCCTCTGCAAGTTTCCCCAATTGTATTTCAGCACCCTGGGTTGCCAGTTGGCGGAAAACACAGCATATTATTTTTCATTCATCGTCAAGTGCACTCGTTCCTGTTGGTGTCCTCAACCTTCTGCAATATTTTGAATTTGGACTGCAATACCTAGTTCAACCACTCGGTGTCAATCCCACAAACAGCACCTTCAAGAAACCAGTATTAAAGATGCTTTTTTAGGAATATGATGCATACATGCCCCTATGATCTGACAGATGAACAATGAAATGGGTGTGCGAAGCAGGAACGGAAATCTAATTAAAGATATACATAAACCTCCTTTTGTTTCATTGTTATGATTTCAGTTCCTTAACAGTTCCATTACCGAATCTTTCACAATTTTCCACAACAGTAAATCTTAAAAAACAAAAACAAAAAAAAACTCCATTGCCAAACGATAAGATAACTTTACTTCATAAATAGAATATTTTAACAATTATTGTAAAAAGTATTTTAGGTTTTTTTAAAAGACTTTTCAGTCTTCTTAGAAGCAGAATTGTCATATTGTCTGTTTTTAACTACATGTCAAAGGAATAATATTAAGAATATAATATGGACAACTAGAGTAAGTACAAGATACTCTTTATTTTGGCTCATAAGAGTCATTCGTTTAGGAATCAGACTACTTTGATGTGTTCTAGGTTATGTTTCATTCAATTGGGAATCCAATACACTGATTGACAGCACTGTACTGTATGTGTTTGATTCACTAAAAAGATCTAGTTTAAAAAAAAAAAAAAAAGGAATTTGTTATGTTTCTGATTCACTAAAAACAATGGAATCAAACAGGTGATTTGTTTGGGAGTTAGACACCATCTGTCATGTTGTTATGTTTTTGATTCGCTAAAAAGAATCTACCCAAAATAGCTGCTTGCTCTGGATTCAGACCACATCATCTGTGTTGAAGGTTCTTGATTCACGAAAAAGAACCTATTCAAAAGAGTCATTTGTTCAGGAATTGGACTATACTGGTAAACGCTGCATTTGTTGAATTCATTAAAAACTGGAATCAGAATACACTTTCTAAAAAAAAAACAGTTCAGTTTTTTTTTTATATAATGGAACGTTTTGCAGAAAAATAACAGTTGTTTGACGAAGCGCCTCAACTACTGGATCCTTGCGGTCTCTTCCAAAACAGCTCGAGCAGACATGGAGCCTCTAGGATTAGCTTTTCCTCTTTCTGAGTGGATTTCATGACTCAAGCCATGTTCTCTGGGCTTCACAGTCTTCTTCAGACTATTTCTGGCTCCGTGTCACGGTTACAGTTCAGCCGTGACAGCGCAAAGTGGAAACACAGTCAAGTGTCAGAGGCGTATTTTTAGATGTGCCAGCATCACCAATAGAACAACTGCATGGCCCGTTGCTTATTCTCCCTCGACTTAAATGAGTTACACTGGCAAAGGACAACACACGATGACAAAACAAGGACAACAGAATGACTGAAGCAAACAGAGCAACTCATTAACAGCAACAAACAAGAGGCCCAGCTAGAGTGCCTTATGTGCATGGAGTAGACTTGTTATACGTCCGCTTTTATAGGTGTCTCTTAAGATTGTACTTTCCTCTCAGAAAGGAGAATGCGACACTGGAAAAATGCAACAAATAGAGCTTATCTAGTAATCAAGATTGAGAATTAATGTTATATAGCAGCACAGTCTAGTATTAAACTGACCTTACTAAGATCAATATTATATGCATTTTTTAATTAATTCACTTAAGCATAAAAGGTAAACATGGTTAGCTCAAATAACGTCATGCAATGCACGAAGCAATGCATATTATTTGTCAAATACCAAAGTATAAATACTCTGACCAAGTTCTCCCAGTAGGACATGGTTATCTGTGCATAAAATCTGAGTTTTTGTTGGACTAAGGTTAGTATACAAGCTCCTACATGTTGAGCTGCGGTGCTCATGCGGGCAGAAAGAAAGCTTGAGACCAGCTCACTTCTTTTCCTGGTCTACTTCCAATTATTTCCTGTTCATTATAAACAGTCTTCGTTTGCTCATTCCAATTGCTAATATTTATTGGTATACCATAGATTTGAATCCTAATAAAAAAAAGACAAAAGCAGCACAAAAAAAAATAATAAATAAAAATTATATATATATTATTAATTTCTTAAAAAAAAAAAAAAGTAAAACTTATTGAACCCAAATAATTGAGTGTATGTCCCGGATTTCCTTTTGTAAAAACTAAACCACAAACTGACTAGCAAGCACCAACTAAAGTGTAGCCTTTAGTTAAACCCAATCAGAAATTTTTGCACAATGACTATGATACAGAGAAAATTAGTCCAAAATATGCATTAAAAGGATTCATTTACTCCGAAGATAGCTTTAAACAAGCACTAGCATTAAGAATCTCAAAGCTCAGTTTCCTTCAGCATGTTATTTTTCAGTAATAGGTTGACGAACCAGAGGACTCGCATGAAAATCTGGTTCACTGGGAAGAAGCAAAACAATCCTAAACCCCTATGGACTTCAGTATGACGCAAACAGCGTTTGCTCGTCAACAAAAGAACAATACCTCCACTAGAGTAAACCCTCACTCCCCTCATCCAGCTACACACCGGTGTTAATAGAGCCTGACAGATGTGCACAACCTGATCTCTAGTTCAACTATTAGTCTTTTTTCCCACTTATGTGGCCTTTAGTTTTGGTTTACAGGAGCTGAGTGGTCATATTTTCACCTCGCAAATCACGACATGATACGTTATTACCACTTAACTAAGATAGTCAACTTAAGACACCTGGATGCTTCAATGTACGCTTTGGGGTCAGTAAGATAAAGAAATGAATATATTTCTTCAGCAAAGATGCGTTAAATTTGATGAAAAGTGATATTTGTCAAAAAATGCCCTAGTTTCCACTAATATACTACACCGTTTTCAAAATTGATAATAATAAGAAATGTTTCTTGTGCAGCAAATCTAGACTAATGATGCTGAAAATTCATCTTGCCATTACAAGACTAGAAACAGATAGAAAATGAAAAATAAATATATCCTAGGCCTATACCCTAAGTATTAGCAATAGTGTTATCGAAGGCACTTTTTTTACGTAAGGAAAACAGATTTCTCCTGCTCGAAGTCTGGCTAGGCCAGAGCGAGAAGTATTAAACAGTCATGGTCCCTGTGGCATCTGAGAAAGAAACATCTGCAAACGACTAACTCACATAAATTATTCATCAAGTTCATGTTGTTCCTCTCAATTCTCAAGATTATGTTGCCAACGGTACGGTTAAATGATCATTGTTGCTTTCAGTATCGGAGAGGCAGTCTAACTGTTAAATTGCCTCACTCTGATCCATGCTACTTTTCTCATGCTGTTTTCTACGTAACTGCGGAGGAGAACATTCAGATCAAAACCACAGAACGAACATGAGTGTCTCACTGAGTAGGACGGGTCTCGATCACTTCCTCTTTCGGTTTTCAATGCCCTGAAATCAGCCACATGCCTCCAAAGGCCACAATGTTTTTCAGTTCTTACAATGGAAAAAATTATTTTCTGGTATAATGATCCTTCAACCAAAATCTATTTAATTGAGAAGCAAAATTACATATATAGCAAAAAGATATATATATATGCAATTAATTTGATTCAAATATTATTATTTATATATTATCATTTTTATTAGGTATTTTTTTATTTACAAATTTAATCAGGAAATAAATTCTCTGTTAACAGTTTTACTACATTACGCAATTTTGCTTTTAAGGTCCTTTTTTGTTTTAGTGATATTTTTACTGGAAGAAAAACAAGAGATTAAATGATTGTTTTGCAGTGCACTCACTCTCAAACTGCTTCGTCTGCAAGTTCATCATAAATGCACTTATTAGCATAAATAACATCATCGCAGCGTCTGCGTGGACTTTGACTCAAACCAGACAAGTGCAGACGATAACTGAGCTGCGATTACTCATTGGCCAAGTTTGTGAGTGAGTCAGACAGCGCTAGAGACGTTAGCGCAGTTTCACAAGCGCGCTATCAGCTTCATCGGTTTGGCCCAGGGCTGCAGTGTGACAAAAACAACACATTCTCAAAGCGGTGAAGTTGGCGCACCTCCCTTCACACACACGCCGGGCAGACGTCTGGCTACCGTGCAGCTGAGAGGACGACTCTTCAATAACCAGAGAATGCCCTATGAACCATAAAAGCAGAGCCAAGTGAAAGTGAACTTACCTGCCCACAGCCAGGAGCACTGCACACAAAAGGCTTGTCGTCCCCCATCTTTGCAAAGGCTTTGCAATATAACTGTGGAAGAGAAGACGAGAACATTACTGAAGAGGTTCAAGCCAGCAGAAGTTCTACAGCCAATCCCAGGGATGATTCTGCCTGGATCCTCGCTCAGTGCAGGAAGCGACGGGTGTTTAAAAATAACGAAGAACCGAGCACATGCATGTTAGTGTAGCGACTACAAGTTTCCCTGGTGATACTTCCTTTACACTGGGGGCATCTGGCAGACCAATGACACGCGGAGTTCGGGATTTGCTCAAAGCAAGGTCTTTTTAGCCCCTCCTTTACTTCTCATTGTAGTCCTCCTGACACCATCTCCACAAAGCTCTTCTGCGGCGACGACTCTAGTGCCACTCTATACCTTTGTCTGCAGTCACTCTCTGAACTCCTCCACCCGATTCTCAGGCTCAAATATCAGCAACCCACACTCCCAGACGCTCATCACTTTTCACAGGAACTCAAGACATCTACACTGACATCAAGAGCTTGTGCTGGTACCGTTTTGGCCAGACGCCGGGAAACGATTTCCCTCGGAGATAAGATCGATTGATTGCTTTCATCTAATTCAAGAGGGTGTAAAGCGGGCAAGTTTTAGAATTGAGGAACGGAGAGTGCAATTCTGGTAATTTTGGAGAGACATGTCTGGAATGAGCCGCTCAGATCCAGGAGAATGGCATGCGTGTGTATTGGCTTGTCATAGACACTCCTTCTTTTCCTATTAGCTGAACCACTGCAGTTACTCCAGACAATCTGCCAGCACCTTCCACACAAACCCACACATGTTCAACATTACACTGTAATCAAACTAAACGAATGCTTCCCTGGACTCTGATGGATCCATGAGATGTTCAGAAAATGGCTGGGCAGTTAAAACTTATGTACAGGTTTTCCAAAAATTGGACCAATTATCTTTTAGTGACTTTTCCAGTTGTCTGTGATTACGCGGCTTAAAGTTGGCAAGAAATGTAAATCTACTCTCTTTTCTTAATCCTTCATCATGTTTAATTCAAATGTCATAACTGCAAAAAAGAAAATTCTGTCAATAATTACCCTCAAATCTGTAGGTCATTCGTTTATCTTCAGAACACAAATTAAGATAGAGAGCTTTCTGACCCTGCATAGACAGCAACGCAAGGCCTAGAAAGGCACTTTAGTAAGGAAGGACACCATTAAAATAGTCCATGTGACATCAGTGGTTCAACCTTAAATTTTATGAAGCTACGAGAATACATTTGTGCACAAAGAAAACAGAAATGACGACTTGGTTCTACATATTCTTCTTTGAACCTTGAACATGTCAGTTGTGTCGCTGTCTATGCAGGGTCAGAAAGCTCTTGGATTTAATCAAAAATATCTTAAAGGGTCAAATGAAGTTGCTAAAAGAGAACATTATTTTGTGTATTTGGTGTAATAAAATGTGTTTATGCGGATTAAGGTAAAAAAAAAAAAAAAAAAAAACATTATTTTCCACGTAGTGTATATAGTTGTTTCTCTTCTATGACCAGCCTTTCTGAAACGCGTTTTTTACGTGTTGCATCACACCATGTAAAGATAAAACCATGTCTGCATTTGTGATCAGAGAAATGACAAACAACAAACGCTACTCTACACTGCTCAAACTCTTGTTTTATCCATCAGTTGCAAATTCTTTAAATATGAACACGTACTTACAAGTTGAGAGTCAGAACAGCTGACATTGTGGCAAATATTTGGGTTGGACTGTTCTGGAACAGTGTTGTAAAAACAACCTAAACAAAACACAAAGCATCTCCACGACATGGTGGCGGCGGCAACAACAACAAGAACAAGTTATGCCTTCTTTCTCTGCGTGAACATTTTGCAAATCTTCCCACAGCCGTCCCATGACCCTTTAGGGGGATGTGGATGAGTCTTAACTTTTAAAAAAGAATATCTCTTTAGGTTTGAGACTTTAGTCTTTGCAACTTTATCTATTCACTAACAGCTTGTAACACTCCAAAAGAGAAAGGGAAAATTAAAATTGCATCATATGACCCCTTTAACTTGTGTCCTGAAGATGAACGAAGATCTTGGACTGACATGAGGGTGAGTAATTAATGAAAGAATTTTCATTTTGCGTGAAATATCCCTATTTATGAAACACATAAATAGCTTAATCAAGTCATCATTTCTATAAAGGTTACAACTTATCTTTCTTAGAAAAGATTGCAAAACTACTCAAATGTCAAATGTCAACGTCCTCGGGACGTTTTGGGTCAAATAAAAGGCATTAAAGATCATAATGGGGTTTTAAACAGACACAAAAAATCTAAAGTATTTTGTAATAATCAATATACTGCCTAGCTCTAGTTTTAAATGTGTTCATGAACTACACACGTATGTTTATGTTAATATCCATATGTGTTTTTATATTTAGTTGTGGTGGCCTTGACACAGCAGTTCACCTCAGTCTACACTCCACGCATAGAGAGAATGGGAATTTTGGAAAAAGTAACACGTTCATTAAATTTAAATGGATGAAGTTTCATTAAACTTTCAACATGCCCCACCAGCTCAGAATGACGTCTGGTTGAGTTACACAACCACCACTGCAAACAAAAGGTGAAGAATGAACCAAACATCTTCCTTGACTATAACAACAGGGATTTAAATAGATAAAGCTTGCGTATGTCATCTGTAAAAATTTAAAAAGCCATTTAGGCTGAGATGCTGCTAATTTATGTAACATTACTGCTATGAAGTTACAGCAACAAAAGCAACTGCTCTCAAAATGCAAATAGAAAAGAAAACATTACAATACAAAAATTCACATATTTAAAAAAAAAAAATTATTTGCTGGGTTGTCTGAATGACTAGTTGACTAATCAGTGTGGATTAAGGCTAACTTCAGTTTACCTATATTGCACTTATATGGGCATGCTATTTAGGAGGCCTTTACAAAAAAAAAAAAAATTTAATTAAAGGGATAATTCACCCATAAATGAAAATTCTGTCATTAATTACTCACACTCATTGTGTAAAGTAACACTCATTTTTACTTTGACTCATGGTTGTTTTTGATTAGACTTCACTGACTGGTGCCTCCTTTATGTTGCAACCATAAACGAGTGGGTCGTAACACTCATATCGTTCCAAACCCGTGAGACCATTGCTCATCTTCAGAACACAAATTAAGTTGTGGTACTCAAATTGCAAGTCATATTTTGTTTTCTTTGCGCTCAAAGTATTCTCGTAGCTTCATAAAATTACGGTTGAAACACTGATGTCACATGGACAATTTTAACAATGTCCTTACTACCTTTCTGGGCCTTGAACGTGGTAGTTGCTTTTCTGTCTATGCAGAGTCAGAATGCTCTCAGATTTCAATTTAAAATATTAGAATTTGTGTTCCGAAAATGAATGAAGGTCTTACAGGTTTGGAACGAAATTATGGTAATTAATGACTTTTGGGTAAATTATCCCTTTACATTACACAGGTATAAAGAGCACAAAAACAATAAAACAGATTACTTTATATTTCCTTATTTTCAGTTGTGTTCAAGGATGCACTGTTTAAAAGCTGAAAAATCACCAGCCTCTGCAAAGACCTTTGCTCTGTTTCCATACAGAAAATAACTGCATCTTGTTTGCCCCAAAGGCCCTTCCTATTACAGCTGAGATCCAAAGTGGCATACAAGCCAAGCAGCTTGATTCCTTGCAGACCTCACACGCTCTACAGTGAGCCAACAGCTTGGTGCCAGATCTTTCGGTCTGGTTGTGATACACACAGACAGTTTGGTCAGAGAAACGCACGGAGAGACCATATACAAATGAGAAACCACCATTCGTTATACGCTTGGTGAAGTGTCCGCATATCAGCAAAGCCTCAAACTAAAAGAGCGCACTCATGCAGGAGTCTGAAGTTTAACATTGCACAATAAATCAGCCGAACAGAGATCAAGCCACCTGTGTCAATGTGTGCTACAACTGACTGTCCAAAACAAAAATAGAGCCTTGATGGATTATTCACAAAGACATTCTGCAGTAATCTAAGACCACTTCCTGTTATGGTTAAGATTATGTTTGTAATATAAAAGCATGGGAAGCATTGTAATTTAAGTCTGTTTAAGCATGTTTATACTTTAATTGTTTCCAACAAATGCTCAATATTTTTTTATTATTATTATTATTAATGAAATAACATTCTCTTAACATCTCAAAAAGCTTGCATTAAAACAAACTTAAGTAAACTAATCAAGATAAATAAATAAATCTGTAACACGACAAAATTTCAACAACCAACCGAAAAATAATTTTTTTTACGTTTTTGGCCAAAATAGTTTTCTGTTATCAAAACAGTGATGTTTGATGAGCATTTTTCCAATTACATGTTTTAATTGTGTCAGCCATGTTATTTTGTGCACTCAATATACTGTAGGTGAACAAACTAGCAGAGTGGTCACACTTCACATTGAGCAAAAAGGATCATAAATTAGCATATGTATCATTTGTTCAGCTGAAATAACGAGAGGTGACTTGTTGCTGAAAAACATTACTATAATAGTAAAAAAACCTGGTGTTTCAGACAGAGCCAATTCATCACTGTTGCGCTACGGGTGTTCCGAGTTCGAATCCTGGCTGATGGACCTTTCGCAATCCTGCCCCCCAATCCCCCCCCTCTTGCAGATTACTTCCTTTCATTACACTGACCTACAAAATTGGTGAAGGACCAGAAATTGCTAATAAATTTTGCAAATAACTTAAAAAAACTAAGTTAAACAGTGAGAGAAAGATAACATTTTGAAGAAAAAAGACAAACATTCTCCAATAACCTGTTTTATTTACAACTTCACTTTTTTTTTTTACAGTGTCGTTTGTCATCTGAGAACATGCAACCCTGAACAGCATACCGAATTTAAACACCCAATTTCCCAAATTCAATGACCCAAACTTATTTTTGGTTACAAATAAATAAAATCTTTAATTTTGTTTAGTAAAAATTCATTTTGGTGCATCACTAAAAAAAAAAATTCAACCAGAGTCTCCTACATGAGAAGCACATTATCTCTGCATGAGTGCTTGTTGCTACACTAGGGCTCTGACAACATCCTCCATCTTTGATAGCACTACTGAAGACAAACTGAACAGCTGGGTTCATCTATCATCAACAATTTAAACAGGAAGACAGCTGGCAGTACTAGCAACGCACTGCTTGAGTTTTCAAAATGCAATACATTCAGTGATCCCACACTTTCCCACCAACTGATTTCCATGACTTTCACATTTGCATTTATATTTGCATCGACCATTATGATACAGGAACAGTGATTATCAAAAATTATTTATCTTTGGAGTGTAACAAGCTCTTGGTATATAAAGAAGATCTGTAAAGTTGCAAAGACTAAAGTCTCAAACACAAAGAGATATTATCAAAGTAAAGGCCACGCCCCCTAAAACGCCTCGTTCAAACACGCCCCACATATCTACATCACTATGTGGAAATATTTGCGTTATGCCGCCAAAATGTTCACACAAAGAAAGAAGACATGGTTTCAGTAACCGCAGTTAGTGTTGAAGCAGCCATGTCAGGGAGATGTTGTGTGTTTCTAGGCGAAAGAAAAAACACTTTATTTGGCCTTCCGAAAGTAGATGCAGTTAGAAATCTTTAAGATTACTTACAACAGAACAGCAATGCATTTTATGGACAACTGTTTCATGAACCTAAGAGAGGAGGTCATTCTGACTTTGCTACGACAATCTGACAAACATTTTAGATTAATTATATTGACTACACAAATTTTCAGGACATTTTAAAATGTCCTTAATTTTCCTGACTTTTCAAAATTCAGACTTTTCTGAATTTTTTTTTCAGATTTTTCCAGATTCTTTTCCACAACTGTGGGAACTCTGTGAAATGCATTTTTGGAATTCATAGCCCAGTTCCTCAGGACCAATGGGCCTTAGTGGTCCGAGACCTGGACAAACAGCATCCTGCTGTTAACTTGGATTTCTCCTACTCAGCAGGTGGACGTTGTAGCAAGGTCCGGCTATAATCTGCCTCAGGCGTGCACTGTTTGATGCTGTCTGCTAGGAAACTGACAAAACAAACTGTATTAATAGCTCCAGCTGGAGCCAAGAATGAGGAATCGGAGAGTGAGCTGCCAGAGAGTAAGGAGACCCCACAAAAAAAAGAGCGACGGAAAAGGGGGCAGGGAGCAGAGAATGGAACGAATGCTTTTGGAGGGTGTTCGGTAACTTGCAGGTAAAGGCCAAGGGTCCCGCGGCTGGTTTCGGGGACAGAGGGAATCTAGAGTGCGGGTGTGTTTTATGGTTGATTTGGATTTATGTAACCTTAGTGAACCTGAGCTTTGGAAATGGAACAAATGAAACTTTAGATCCATGTCTGCATGACTGCAGTGTGCCCAGTGTTAAATCCATGGTGAGGAAATACACAATGTAGCCCAATGCAGTCCCCAGGGCCTGCATTCTGCTAGGAACAATGTGGACCCCAAGTCCCCCCTCTGTAAACCAATAACCCTCCTCAGATCAGATCAAACTGTTGCAGCAACAATGTTGGACATGCTACAAGTCAACAAAATGGCAACAGTGTGTCTTCTCTCCTGCCTACAGAAATATCAAACGTCCATGATGTATTTGCAATTATGTTGCTGGCAATATGTTATGCGCCACTGATTCAAATGGACTTATTTGTATCAATCTCTACGAAATACAGTAGTAAAAACACATGTAGGTAAATATTACTGTTTATTAATGTATAACAGTGTAATAAGGTGCAAACACAGCTGTTCAAAAGTCTGGGGTCACACTGAACTTGCCAAAACAAGTGACAGTAAAACCTGTATGATGTTACAAAATATTTCTATTTCAAAAAATGCAGTTCTTTTGAACTTTCTAGTCAAAGACTCTAAACATACCACAAAAATATCAAGCAGCAAAAAAACAATTTTCAAGAATGACAACAACAAATGTTTCTTAAACAGCAAATCAGCTTATTAAAATGATTTCTAAAGGGTCATATGACGGCTGCTGAAGATTGAGCTTTGCCATGGCAGGAATAAGTTTCATTTTAAAAATGTATTTAAATCGTAATTTTAAATTGTAATTTAACAGTATTACAGACTTCACTGTATTTTTTTTTTATTAAATACAGTATATGCAGAAAATTTCATTCAAAACATTCAAGAATTTTTGCAGACCCCAAGCTTTTGAAACTATGAAAATAAAAATGTTGTGTTCTTTTGATGTAAAACAGTGTGAAAAACATCTTATCAATTATTATTATCAAGACTGCCTCACCATATTTTACTTCTTGAGTGTCTGGTCAAGATGATGGTTTCTGTGATTTGACTGCAAAAACATTTTAAGCAATTTCAGTTTCAGAGCAAATACACATCAAGATCATATTAAATGGCTGGAAACAAATATCAAGATATATTGCTGTCAGTGTGGCAATGTTCTGAAAGAGTGGCTAATTAGATTATAATGGACATACCATTTCAATTTTGCCATAATCTGCTGTTTTCTAAACATTACAGCACCATGATGGCATGCGAATATCATATTTTAATGATTCCTAAAACAGAGCTATCCATCAACCCTGGTGTGCTTGCAAAAAACCGGACGAAAACAGTTTCCAGCCACCCACATTGTCCATTCATTATTTCTACTATGCAGTATCTCCCTTCATCTTTGTGAGCCTGGCACACCTTTTAAAGCAGACCAAATATTACATAACTTTAGCAGAGGACAGATGCCCTGAATCAACTCAAGCATGGCTGGAAGTTTACCCTTATTGTCTGTTTTATTTGAACAGTCTGTTACTTGGTCTGCTGGATATTGAAACAGTGTTATTTGGTCTACTCTATTACTCTATTGTCGCATCCGGGCAAC